>NC_046983.1:100000-380000 GCF_009769545.1 Cyclopterus lumpus | reverse complement strand
AAACTCCAACACAGCGGCGCTCAGCCGGGGGCTCGTGAGTATCCCCACTCCCGCCCGGCGCCTCTCACCCTGGGCAACTCCAGAAAAGGACAAAGTCCAACCCTTGTCCAGGAGCTTGGTTCCAGAGCCCATGCTGTGCGTGGAGGTGAGCCCAACTATATCTAGCTGGTACCGCTCCACCTCCTGCACCAGCTCCGGCTCTATATATACATGTATATATATACATATATACATATATACACATATATATATATATATATATATATATATATATATATATATATATACACTATGACCAATATATACACACTCTCTGCCATCTATACAGATGAAGATGTATATATACACTCACTCTACCTCGTCAGAGATCTGAGAGCCAAATGTCACCCACGTTCCTGAGAAGAAAAACAACATCACTGTAAGAGATACGATAGGATAACATAAGATAAGATAAGATAACATAAGATAAGACAAGATATAAGACAAGATAACATAAGATAAGACAATATAACATAAGATAAGACAAGATAACATAAGATAAGATAACATAAGATAAGATAACATAAGATAAGATAACATAAGATAAGACAAGATAACATAAGATAAGACAAGATAACATAAGATAAGATAACATAAGATAAGATAACATAAGATAAGATAACATAAGATAAGACAAGATAACATAAGATAAGACAAGATAACATAAGTACCTGTGTGTTCAGGTGAACACACAGGTACTTATAACACCTCACAATCTCAATGTCTTCCCTGGATGTTCAGTGGTTCTGGACGAGAGCGTTTACCCCGGTGGAACTGCACCACCAGCTCTTTGGTTCTACCAGAGTTGATGTGGAGCCGGTTCCTCTGGCACCATCCTATGAAGTCCTGGTTCAGTTCCCTGTATTTCCTGTCAGCTTGTCCCTCAGAAGCAGACTGGATGGTGTTGAAGGAACTTGAAGTCTGAAACATGACTCTCACAGTGCTTCCAGCCTTTTCCAGGTGAGAAAGGCTCCGTGGAGGGGAGCCGAGTGTTGTGGAAAGATATGTTTCAACACACACTACAACACACACTACCACACACACTACCACACACACTACCACACACACTACAACACACACTACAACACACACTACCACACACACTACAACAAACACTACAACACACACTACAACACACACTACAACACACACTACTACAAACACTACAACACACACTACAACACACACTACAACACACACTACAACACACACTACAACACACACTACAACACACACTACCACACACACTACAACACACACTACAACACACACTACAACACACACTACAACACACACTACAACACACACTACCACACACACTACAACACACACTACAACACACACTACTACAAACACTACAACACACACTACAACACACACTACAACACACACTACCACGCACACTACAACAAACACTACCACACACACTACAACACACACTACAACACACACTACAACACACACTACAACACACACTACCACACACACTACAACACACACTACAACACACACTACAACACACACTACAACACACACTACAACAAACACTACCACACACACTACCACACACACTACCACACACACTACCACACACACTACAACACACACTACAACACACACTACCACACACACTACCACACACACTACCACACACACTACAACACACACTACAACACACACTACCGCACACACTACCACACACACTACCACACACACTACCACACACACTACAACACACACTACCACACACACTACAACACACACTACCACACACACTACCACACACACTACCACACACACTACAACACACACTACAACACACACTACAACACACACTACCACACACACTACCACACACACTACCACACACACTACCACACACACTACCACACACACTACAACACACACTACCACACACACTACCACACACACTACCACACACACTACAACACACACTACCACACACACTACCACACACACTACCACACACACTACAACACACACTACAACACACACTACAACACACACTACCACACACACTACCACACACACTACAACACACACTACCACACACACTACCACAGTGTTGTGGAGCCGATACGTTTCCCTGTCTGATCCTCTGAGCTCCCTCTGCACAGTCCTCAGCTCTTCCTTGTTACCAGATCTAAAGACCCTCTTCACCTTGAGGAGGGTCTTTATTTTCCGGAGATATCCAGGGTTTGCTGTTTGAGAAGCACCGCACAGTCCTGGTGTGTGTGTGTGTGTGTGTGTGTGTGTGTGTGTGTGTGTGTGTGTGTGTGTGTGTGTGTGTGTGTGTGTGTGTGTGTGAGTGAGTGAGTGTCTGTAAATGTGTTGTAGTGTGTGTTCTCACCTAGTCCCAAACAGGACACTCTTAGTCCAGATTTTCCAAGATTCCTGCAAAAAACAATCACATTGTGAGAGTAGCTCTCTCTCTCTCTCTCTCTCTCTCTCTCTCTCTCTCTCTCTCTCTCTCTCTCTCTCTCTCTCTCTCTCTCTCTCTCTCTCTCTCTCTCTCTCTCTCTCTCTCTCTCTCTCTCTCTCTCTCTCTCTCTCTCTCTCTCTCGGTGCATGCTGGGAGTTTGCGTGTGTGAGCGTGTGTGAGTGAGCGGATCTTTTTTTCGAATTGTTTTTTTTCCCTTAGTTATGTACTTTAATTTCATTTGGTTTATTGGTTGGGTTTCACCGTAGTTTGGGTTGTGAGTTGTGTATTTTTGGGGTAGTTTGTGGGTTTTCTTTGGGTGTTTGTTTCCTCCTGTCTCGCCGGTCGGCGTCAGACGCCATGGTGAATGGAGACACGTTGTCCCACCTCACGAGGAAGCACGGCATTAAGATCGCGGCCGCTTTCTCGTGCAGCGTGGAGGACATCGGGATGGCTGTGGGGGCGAAGGTCGGGCACAGCAGCATTAAGTCGGCCGCGCGCATGAACGGCGCCGTGGTCATCTTCCTGGACCAGGTGGAGAAGGTGAACCGTGTGGTGGAGGCGGGCCTCACGGTGAACGATTTGTTTGTCCAGGTGTTTCCGTTAGTGCAACCGGCTACTAGAGTCCTTGTGTCTAATGTCCCTCCGTTCATCACCGACGAGTTCCTCAGCAGAGAGCTCTCCAGACACGGGAAGGTGGTTTCCCCGATCAGGAAGATCTTGTCTGGGTGTAAAGATCAGTTGCTGAAGCACGTAGTGTCCCACCGTAGGTACTTGTACATGATACTTAACAACCGGAACGAGGACCTCAACCTCCGCTTCAGGGTGAAAGTGTCAGGATCCCTGTCTGACCCAGTGTGTGTTTACCTCTGTTCTCCCAAGTCTCCTTACCTCATGTGTCTGTCATCCCCTGTTTGTGTTTTTGCCTTGTGCTCGTTGTGTGGGTGTGTACCTCCAGACGCTGCCCGTGGCCACTCCCCCGAGTGGTACACAGCTGTTCCCGTTTGGATCATCACCGGCTCCATATCAACCCTGGTCGTGCAGGCCTGGGTTGTCAGTCTGTTACGTCTTCTGCCCCGGTAGTTCCCACTGCCGCTCCATGAGATTGTCCACTGGCTCGGTAACTCTCTCTCTCCTTGTTCGCAGAGTACCTGCTCTCTTCTGCCTGCCTCCGGTGTTGTGCCTCGGGACTCACACCGTGATTAGCTGTGCCAACCTCCGACGTCGATCCTCGGGACTCACGCCGCGACCCGCCTGCCTCCGGTATTGTGCCTCGGAACTCACACTGTGATTAGCTGTGCCAACCTTACGGAATAAAGTTCCTTATCCCTATGCTGTCTCCTGTGGTCTGCTCTTGGGTCCTAACCCTGTTCCCCCGTGACAGAACAGACTGACCAGGATGGATCCAGCGATCACCGGAGCAGCTACGCTGGCTGGACACGGAACGCTGCTGGCTGAACATCGGCGGATGTTAACGGACATGGCTGAAGTGCAAAGGTCCATGTCCGCGGAGGTATCCCAGATCGGCCGCTTAGTGCAGGACCTGACCCGTCAAGCCAGTCATCCGCCTGCTCCAGCACCAGCACTCCTCTCTCCAGATCCCGCCCGGCAGATGCGGGAGTCCCCCGTGCCGTCTCCGGATTCCTACGACGGAACACTTGGGAGGTGTCGGGGATTCCTATTTCAATGCCGGCAGGTGTTCGACCGCCAGCCCCAGACATTTGCTTTGGACCAGTCCAAGATTTCCGTGGTGGGTTTACTACGGGGTAGAGCGCTGGACTGGGCCACGAATACGCTGGGCATTAACCAGCCTAGTTCTGTGGATTATAATACTTTTTTGGAGGATCTGCGGAGGGTCTTCGATCACCCAGTGGATTCGGAGGACGCTGCCCAGCGTCTTCTCCGCTTACGACAGGGCAGGACGAGTGTAGCGGAACACTCCGTGGATTTCCGCATTCTCGCCGCCGAGTCCGGATGGGGAGAGACCGCGCTTCGGGGCGTGTTTCTTTACGGACTGTCGGAAGCCGTGAAGGATGAACTCGCCAGCTCCAATAAGCCCGATTCATTGGAGGAGCTAATAAGACTAACGATCGGGCTGGATAACCGGATGCGGGAGAGACAACGGGAGCGGAGCTACAAGTCTCAGAAAACATCGCCTGTGACGTCATCGTTCCCCAACTTCCGGTCGCGAGTCCCTGAGGCAGCCCATCAGGGCGAGCGTTCGGGGTCTCGGCCTCCATGGCCGCTCCCCTCTTCCACCTCGGAGGTGGAGCCTATGCAGCTCGGCCGTGCTCATCTCTCTTCTCAGGAGAAGAAGAGACGGCTAGGAGCAGGTGAGTGCCTGTATTGTGGCCACCTCGGACATTCAGTTTCCTCCTGTCCAGTTCGCCCAAACGGGGATGCTCGCCAGTAGTAGTTGGAATACTGGCGAGCAAACCTGAGCCCTCTTCCAACTCCCTCTCAAGACTGTTGTTGCCTGCTTCCCTCTCCTTACACTCCCGTTCTCTCGCTCTCTCTGCTCTGGTGGACTCCGGAGCAGAACAAAATTTCATGGACCCGGGGTTGGTAACCAGTGCCCAGATTCCAGTGGAGACTCTAGAAAGCCCGCTAGTGGTCAATGCCCTGGATGGCAGCTTCCTGGCCAGGGTCACACACCGAACTCTGCCGCTTCAGCTGATCCTGTCCGGGAACCACCGAGAGAGACTCCGGTTCTATGTCTTTTCATCTCCTCAAAACCCTCTAGTTCTGGGCCACCCATGGCTCACCACCCATAACCCACAAATCGACTGGGCAGCGGGTAGGATTTCTTCCTGGAGCCCTTATTGTCATGCCAGCTGCCTGAGATCCGCACTACCCCCTGGGGAACGCCCTCAGGGTAACCTCGTGCCTCCTTCCGACCTCACCTCCGTTCCCTCCGCCTACCACGACATCGGGGAGGTTTTCAGCAAGTCGCAGGCTCTCTCCTTGCCGCCTCACCGTCCCTACGACTGCGCTATTGACCTCCACACTGGCACGTCGTTCCCTTCCAGTCGGTTGTACAACCTGTCCAGACCAGAGAAGGTCTCCATGGAGGAGTACATATCGCAATCCTTGAAGGCTGGAATAATTCGCCCCTCCTCGTCACCACTCAGAGCTGGGTTCTTCTTTGTCGCGAAGGACAAGACTCTCCGGCCCTGCATTGACTATCGGGGGCTGAATAGCATCACCACCCGGAACAAATACCCCCTGCCACTGATCAACTCAGCGTTTGAACCTTTGGCTGGGGCCACGATCTTCACCAAGCTCTACCTCCGCAACGCGTACCACCTGGTGCGGATCCGGGCGGGGGACGAGTGGAAGACGGGGTTCAACACCCCCCTCGGCCACTTCGAGTATCTGGTCATGCCATTTGGACTCACTAACGCCCCTGCTGTGTTCCAGGCGTTGGTGAATGACGTTCTCCGCGATTTTTTGAATCGTTTTGTTTTCGTTTACCTTGATGACATTCTCATCTATTCCGCAGATCTTCTGGAGCACCAGCGTCATGTGCGAATGGTCCTCCAACGCCTACTGGAGAACAAGCTGTTTGTGAAGGCAGAGAAATGTGAGTTCCACGTAACCTCTGTTCGGTTCCTGGGGTTCATCATTGAGACGGGGCAGGTGAGGGCTGATCCGGAGAAGGTCAAGGCGGTAACGGAGTGGCCGACCCCCGCCTCTAGGAAACAGCTACAGCAGTTCTTGGGGTTTGCTAACTTCTATCGCCGTTTTATCAGGAACTACAGCAAGCTTGCAGCCCCCCTCACGAGACTCACCTCCACCAAGACCAGGTTCTCATGGACGCCGGAAGCCAGTCTGGCATTTGGACTCCTTAAGGAGCGGTTCAGCTCCGCCCCCATCCTGATCCAGCCCGATGACACCCGACAGTTCGTCGTCGAGGTGGATGCCTCGGACACAGGCATGGGGGCTATCCTGTCACAGCGCTCGGACTCTGACTCCAAGCTTCGCCCTTGCGCATACTTTTCGCGCCGCTTGACCCCGGCGGAGGGGAATTACGATGTCGGAAACCGGGAGCTGTTGGCTATTAAATTAGCTCTGGAGGAGTGGAGACACTGGCTGGAGGGATCCGCTCATCCGTTCGTGGTCTGGACAGACCATAAAAATGTGGAATATATTCGGACGGCCAAGAGGTTAAACTCTCGCCAAGCGCGGTGGTCGCTCTTCTTTGGGCGTTTCGACTTCTCTATCTCCTACCGTCCAGGGAACAAGAATACCAAGCCCGACGCTCTCTCTCGCCAGTTCTCACCCGAGGACCACTTCCCCTGTCCTGGTACCATTCTCCCGGCAACCTGTGTGGCAGCTTCTCTCACGTGGGAGATTGAGGCGGTGGTGCAAGATGCTCTCCGGACTCTGCCAGACCCCGGTGGCGGGCCTCCCGGCCATCTCTTTGTTCCCCCGCCTGCACGTTCCCAAGTGCTCCAATGGGCTCATAACTCCCGTTTCTCCTGTCACCCGGGCATCAGGCGCACCATCAACATGCTCTGGCGGACCTTTTGGTGGAAGTCGCTGGAGGCGGACACCAGAGAATAAAGTTCCTTATCCCTATCCTGTCTCCTGTGATCTGCTCTTGGGTCCTAACCCTGTTCTCCCGTGACAGAAAGTAGATGATTTTGACTACGAGATTTATGCGACATCGTCGGTGATGAAATGTTTTAGTTGCGGTGAGGAGGGGCACACCGCGAGAGCCTGTCCGAAGCGCGGTGACCCGGCTCCGCCTGGCCCGGTCGGGGCCACGGCGGGCCCGCCCGGCGCTCTGCGCCGGCCGTCTCCTGCCTGGGGTGCGGTGGCGGCGCTTGCGTCTCCGGTCGGGGGCGCGGCTGCGGCTGCGCCGTCTGGCCGGCCTGTTCCGGCGCCGCGGCGCAGGGTGGATGCTGCTGTGCCTGAGCTGAGTGTGAGTGGTGTGAGTGAGGTGAGTGAGGGTGATGGTGGTAATAATGGTGGTGGTAATAATGGTGGTGGTGAGGGTGATGGTGGTAATAATGGTGGTGGTGAGGGTGATGGTTGTAATAATGGTGGTGGTAATAATGGTGGTGGTGAGGGTGATGGTTGTAATAATGGTGGTGGTAAGGGTTATGGTTGTAATAATGGTGGTGGTGGTAATGATGGTGAGGGTGTCCATAGCAGCAGGGGGGAGGCTTTGGTTAAGGTGGGAAATGGTGAGGATGGAGGAGAAGAAAAGGAAATGGGGGGTAATGGTGCTGGGGAGAAGCCCGTGGAGGTAGCACAGCAGGTTGGTGGGGAAGTAGAGGCGGAGGAGGAAAGTGTAGGTGGGTGGGCTGAGCAGGTGGAAGAAGCGGAGATGGAAGTTGGGGAGTTTAAAGTTGCCTCAAAGAGGAAGAAGCGGGCCCAGAAGGCAGGCAGTGGCACCAAGGCCAGCAAGGTGGGGGAAGCCAAGGAGACGGGTCGGGGGCAGAGGTCAGACAGCAGTGACGAGGAGGTGTCTGACAGCAGCAATGCTCCTGCGGTTTTAACCAGAAGTCAGCAACAAAAAATGTACATGGCAGAGAAAATTAGGACTTTTTTACAAAGGACAAAAGGCAGGAAAGGAGTCAACGTTGTTGACTTCTTTCCTAACCTAAACTTATTTTATACCTCAGCCAGACACCACATGAGCCGGAAGGAGGAGTCCGGCTTCACTGACCAGGAGGGTTTTAGATTAAGAAAAATTGCCACAAAAATAAAGGAAATGATGGATGAGGGTGATGCCGAAAGCTCCAATGTGTGTTTTAATTAATTTATTGGTTTTTGTTTGTGTTTTAAACATTTTTCTTTTAATGGATACTTTCAGAGTCGGAACTTTAAATGTTAATGGAGCCAGGGATGTTAGGAAGAGAACATCTATTTATGAATTTAAAAAGATGAAAGGTATTGATGTTCTCTTCCTACAAGAGACCCACAGCGACAGCACCAACGAGGCCGACTGGAGGAGGGAGTGGGAAGGGGAAGTCCTCCTGAGTCACCACACAAACCTCAGTGGAGGAGTGGGCTTCCTCTTCTCCAGGTCTTTTATCCCGGTCTCACTGGAGGTCAAACACATCATCGAGGGGAGGTTGTTTTTAGTTAAAGCACGGTTCGACCTTTTTACTGTTGTTTTTATCAATGTGTATGCTCCAGCAACCGGTGCAGAGAGGAAGCTGTTTTTACAAAAAGTGAATGATGTTTTAAATGGCTGTGCCTTGGAGGATTTTTTATTCTTGGGGGGGGATTTTAACTGTACGGAAGATGATTTAAAGGACCGTAACCACACAGAGCCACATCCAGCTTCACAGCAGGTTCTGAGGAGGCTGGTCCATTCTCATGGCCTGGTGGATGTGTGGAGAAGGATGCATGCCGACTGCCGACAGTACACATGGTCCCACTTTAGGGAGGGGAGGATCTCCTCAGCCAGGTTAGACCGTATTTATGTTTTTAAGCACCATTTTAATATTTTTAAAATGTGCAGTATTGTTCCTGCCGGTTTTACTGATCATTCTTTGCTTTTATGTCATGTTTTTATTAGAAACATTTTACCCAAGAGCGCGTATTGGCATTTTAATTCAGTTTTAACTTTTGATAAAAAATTTAGAGAGGTTCTTATTTATTGCTGGGATGTTTTTAGGCTGAGGAAGAGTGATTTTAGTAGTCTTAGGCAGTGGTGGGACCGTGGTAAGATTGAGATTAGGCTTCTTTGTCAGCAGCATACTTTCAACGTCACCCGAGACATCACCAGATCTATGAAGGACCTGGAGACTGATATAGTGGACCTAGAGAGTTTAAGTGAGTCCACAGGAGATCGAGGACATATTGAAGTCCTCAAAGGAAAAAAGGGGGCTTTGGCCGACTTGTTAGACGTTAAAGTTCAGGGTGCACTGGTCAGGTCCCGATTCCAGACCATCACAGACATGGACACTCCCTCTAGCTTCTTCTTCGGCCTGGAGAGGAGAAGTGGGCAGAGGAGGGTAATCCACTCACTGTTAGGAGACGCAGGGCAGCCAGTTGTGGAACCAAGCCAGATCAGGAGGCGAGCGGTGGACTTTTACTCCTCCCTGTATACCAGTGAGTACAGGGAGGAGGAGTCTTTAATGCAGGGGTTATGTGGGGAGCTGCCTCAGGTCTCTGAGGACATCAATGAGGAGCTCAGCAGGCCCATAAGCCTGCAGGAGCTGAAGGCCGCCTTGCAGGGCATGCAGGGACGGCGTGCTCCCGGCCTTGATGGCCTCCTTGCCGAGTTTTATAAAGCGTACTGGGAGATACTTGCTGGGGACATATTAGATGTTTTTAATGAGAGTCTGGCCTCTGGTTCCATGCCGATGTCCTGCCGGAGAGCACTGATAACACTCCTGCCAAAAAAAGGAAACCTGCAGGACATCGGAAACTGGCGTCCTGTGTCTCTGCTGTGTGTGGATTACAAGCTTCTGTCCAAAGTCTTCGCCTCCAGGCTGAGGGAAGCTATGGAGCAGGTCATCCATCGGGACCAGACCTATTGTGTACCCGGCAGGTCCATGGTAGACAATGTCTACCTCATTCGGGATGTTTTGGAGGTGTTTTGGAGGTCTCCGGCTCGTTGGGTATTAACACTGGTCTGATTTCTCTAGATCAGGAAAAGGCTTTTGACCGCGTTGAACACAGCTTCCTTTGGAAAGTCCTGGGGAAGTTTGGGTTCAGCGCTGGCTTCATAGCTAAGATCAAGGTGTTGTACAATGAGGTTGAGAGTGTGCTGAAGATAAACGGCAGTCTGTGTGCTCCTTTTAGAGTGGGTAGAGGGGTCCGGCAGGGTTGTGCTCTGTCCGGGATGCTCTATGCACTCTCCCTGGAGCTCCTCCTCATCAAGATACACTCTAGTCTGCAAGGACTGGTTTTACCTGGTTTTAATGAGAAAATGATTTTATCGGCTTATGCCGACGATATTGTTGTTTTTATTAAGGACCAGAGAGATGATTTTACTGAGTGCAAGAGACTTTCAGGTTTCTTCACTCTTTTAACATTGGTTTTTAGTCTTTTTAATGTGGTTTTCACTGAGAAGGTTTTTATCATGGGAGCTGCCTACAAAAAAGCAGAAAAAGAAAAGTGGCAGTTCCTCAACTACCTTTCTGGGGAAGCCAAAATGGCCATTTATTTAACAAGGAAAAAGCGAGTGGAGAACAGGGAGGGGCAGGAGGCCAGGGAGGGGCAGGAGAACAGGGAGGGGCAGGAGAACAGGGAGGGGCAGGAGAACAGGGAGGGGCAGGAGAACATGGAGGGGAAGGAGAACAGGGAGGACCAGGAGAACAGGGAGGGGCGGGAGGCCAGGGAGGGGCAGGAGAACATGGAGGGGCAGGAGAACAGGGAGGGGCAGGAGAACAGGGAGGGGCAGGAGAACAGGGAGGGGCAGGAGGCTGGGGAGGGGCAGGAGAACAGGGAGGGGCAGGAGGCTGGGGAGGGGCAGGAGAACAGGGAGGGGCAGGAGAACAGGGAGGGGCAGGAGGCTGGGGAGGGGCAGGAGAACAGGGAGGGGCAGGAGAACGGGGCAGTGTGGCTCTGCAACATCAGAGCCAGACTCTGGCTGGAGTTCCGGTTTTATAAGCACATTGGAGACTTGGATGCTTTTAAACAACGTTGGTGTTTCAAAGACCTTGTTTGTTCTGTTGTGGAAGAGGAGCTGGTGTTTGCAAAGTTTTTTATCAGATTTATTTATTTTTAACAAAACCTGTGATTTTTGAAAAAAGAAAAAAACACACAAATGTAAAATTATGAATGTGTGAATAAAGGTTTTTTCAAAAAAAAAATCTCTCTCTTTCTCTCTCTCTCTCTCTCTCTCTCCCTCCCTCCCTCTCTCTCTCTGTCTCTCTCTCTCTCTCTCTCTCTCTCTCCCTCCCTCTCTCTCTCTCTCTCTCTGTCTCTCTCTCTCTCTCTCTCTCTCTCTCTCTCTCTCTCTCCCTCCCTCTCTCTCTCTGTCTCTCTCTCTTTCTCCCTCTCTCTCTCTCTCTCCCTCCCTCCCTCTCTCTCTCTGTCTCTCTCTCTCTCTCTCTCTCTCTCTCTCTCTCTCTCTCCCTCCCTCCCTCTCTCTCTCTGTCTCTCTCTCTCTCTCCCTCCCTCCCTCTCTCTCTCTGTCTCTCTCTCTCTCTCTCTCTCTCTCTCTCTCCCTCCCTCTCTGTCTCTCTCTGTCTCTCTCTCCCTCCCTCCCTCTCTCTCTCTGTCTCTCTCTCTCTCTCTCCCTCCCTCTCTGTCTCTCTCTGTCTCTCTCTCTCCCTCCCTCTCTCTCTCTCTCTGAGCGTGAGCACGGAGTTTGAGTTGAGTGGTTTTTGTCTGTTTTTCTTGTTGAAAGTGGTCGACAGAGAGCGGAGTGTGTAGTAGTGTGTGTAGTAGTGTGTGTTGTAGTGTGTGTAGTAGTGTGTGTTGTAGTGTTTGTTGTAGTGTGTGTTGTAGTGTTTGTTGTAGTGTGTGTTGTAGTGTGTGTTGTAGTGTGTGTTGTAGTGTGTGTTGTAGTGTGTGTTGTAGTGTGTGTTGTAGTGTGTGTGGTAGTGTGTGTGGTAGTGTGTGTTGTAGTGTGTGTTGTAGTGTGTGTGGTAGTCTGTGTTGTAGTGTGTGTTGTAGTGTGTGTTGTAGTGTGTGTTGTAGTGTGTGTGGTAGTGTGTGTTGTAGTGTGTGTTGTAGTGTGTGTGGTAGTGTGTGTTGTAGTGTGTGTAGTAGTGTGTGTTGTAGTGTGTGTTGTAGTGTGTGTTGTAGTGTGTGTTGTAGTGTGTGTGGTAGTGTGTGTTGTAGTGTGTGTTGTAGTGTGTGTGGTAGTGTGTGTGGTAGTGTGTGTTGTAGTGTGTGTTGTAGTGTGTGTTGTAGTGTGTGTGGTAGTGTGTGTTGTAGTGTGTGTTGTAGTGTGTGTTGTAGTGTGTGTTGTAGTGTGTGTGGTAGTGTGTGTTGTAGTGTGTGTTGTAGTGTGTGTTGTAGTGTGTGTTGTAGTGTGTGTGGTAGTGTGTGTTGTAGTGTGTGTTGTAGTGTGTGTGGTAGTGTGTGTTGTAGTGTGTGTTGTAGTGTGTGTTGTAGTGTGTGTTGTAGTGTGTGTTGTAGTGTTTGTTGTAGTGTGTGTTGTAGTGTGTGTAGTAGTGTGTGTTGTAGTGTGTGTTGTAGTGTGTGTGGTAGTGTGTGTTGTAGTGTGTGTTGTAGTGTGTGTTGTAGTGTGTGTGGTATTGTTTGTTGTAGTGTGTGTTGTAGTGTGTGTGGTAGTGTGTGTTGTAGTGTGTGTTGTAGTGTGTGTGGTAGTGTGTGTTGTAGTGTGTGTTGTAGTGTGTGTGGTAGTGTGTGTTGTAGTGTGTGTTGTAGTGTGTGTGGTATTGTTTGTTGTAGTGTGTGTTGTAGTGTGTGTTGTAGTGTGTGTGGTAGTGTGTGTTGTAGTGTGTGTTGTAGTGTGTGTTGTAGTGTGTGTTGTAGTGTGTGTGGTAGTGTGTGTTGTAGTGTGTGTGGTAGTGTGTGTTGTAGTGTGTGTTGTAGTGTGTGTGGTAGTGTGTGTTGTAGTGTGTGTTGTAGTGTGTGTTGTAGTGTGTGTTGTAGTGTGTGTGGTAGTGTGTGTTGTAGTGTGTGTGGTAGTGTGTGTTGTAGTGTGTGTTGTAGTGTGTGTGGTGTTACTGGGTGCACGAAGGCATTTAGTGGGTTCTGAGTGCCGCCCGCATGAACAGCGCGGTCGTGATCTTCCTCGACAGCGTGGAGAAGGTGAGCACGGTGGCGGCGAGAGGCATCGTGGTGAAGGTCACGGTGGACAACGTGCCCCCGTTCATTAGGGACGAGGTGTTGCTCAGAGAGCTGGAGACACAGGAGGGTGGTGTCGGGGGTGAGGAAGGTCTCCTCGGGGTGCAGGTCTCCCCTGCAGAAACACGTTGTGTCTCACAGGAGGCAGCTCCTCATGGTCCTGAACAACAGGAGTGAGGAGCTCAACCTCGTCATCAGGACCAGAGTCGAGGGCTTTGACTATGTGCTGTTTGTGACCTCTGGAAACAGGAAATGTTTCAGGTGTGGACGAGAGGGGCATCAGGCCAGGGAGTGCCCAAGGAAGAGGTCAGCTGAGCCGGATGCTTCTAGTGAAGCGGCTCCTGAGGGACAGAACCAGGAGGGTCCGGAGGGGGGCGGAGAGGACCGGCAGGAGGGGCAGGAAGGACAGGGGGAGACGGGTGGGGCCCAACAGGGTGAAGAGGGGGCTCAGGATGGGCAGGGTGGGGCCCAACAGGGTGAAGAGGGGGCTCGGGAGGGGCAGGGTGGGGCCCAGCAGGGTGAAGAGGGGGCTCGGGAGGGGCAGGGTGGGGCCCAGCAGGGTGAAGAGGGGGCTCGGGAGGGGCAGGGTGGGGCCCAGCAGGGTGAAGAGGGGGCTCGGGAGGGGCAGGGTGGGGCCCAGCAGGGTGAAGAGGGGGCTCGGGAGGGGCAGGGTGGGGCCCAGCAGGGTGAAGAGGGGGCTCGGGAGGGGCAGGGTGGGGCCCAGCAGGGTGAAGAGGGGGCTCAGGAGGGGCAGGGTGGGGCCCAGCAGGGTGAAGAGGGGGCTCGGGATGGGCAGGGTGGGGCCCAGCAGGGTGAAGAGGGGGCTCGGGATGGGCAGGGTGGGGCCCAGCAGGGTGAAGAGGGGGCTCGGGATGGGCAGGGTGGGGCCCAGCAGGGTGAAGAGGGGGCTCGGGATGGGCAGGGTGGGGCCCAGCAGGGTGAAGAGGGGGCTCAGGAGGGGCAGGGTGGGGCCCAGCAGGGTGAAGAGGGGGCTCAGGAGGGGCAGGGTGGGGCCCAACAGGGTGAAGAGGGGGCTCAGGAGGGGCAGGGTGGGGCCCAGCAGGGTGAAGAGGGGGCTCGGGATGGGCAGGGTGGGGCCCAGCAGGGTGAAGAGGGGGCTCGGGATTGAGGCATTTTTGACAACACAATGTGTTCATTGCCTCCAAATGAAAATGAAATGTGGACATCCATGTGTTTCAAGGAGCTGCCTCAAGATGTGCATGTGATTCCTTCAGAGTCAGTAGTAACTGTTGATCTGAGTTGTGAGGGAACGTTAACCTCTTTTCACCACGGCCAAAATGGGAATTGTATTACACTGAAAGATATTGGTAAAGAAAGCTGAGGGAGTGGACATACCTGTGCCTGACCTGTCTCACTGCGTCTCACCTGTATGGCATGTTGCTCTGCTCCATGGTGACATCACACTCTTTCAGGTACATCTCCAGTCGTCGTCTCTCCATCAGCCTTCTCGCTGCCTCCAGGATCTGAGACGCCAGCACAGATTCTTCTTTCTCCTTCGTTTCTTTCTTCCCGTCACTCGTCTCTGGTTTCCCAGCATTCCCTCTGTTCACTTTCGGCTTCTTGTTAAAACCGTACAGCTCCTCTACCGAGAACTTCCCTCCTTTTCCTCCCGTCGCTGCCGACCCGCCGGCTGCTCCTGTCGCCGGCAAGCGGCCCGCAAACATGGCTGATCCCGAGGAGATGAACACGAGAGCTAATGCTAACAAAGGAAACCAAACTACAGTCAAGATACAAACCAAACTACAACCAAGATACAAACCAAACTACAGTCAAGATACAAACCAAACTACAGTCAAGATACAAACCAAACTACAACCAAGATACAAACCAAACTACAGCCAAGATACAAACCAAACTACAGCCAAGATACAAACCAAACTACAGTCAAGATACAAACCAAACTACAGTCAAGATACAAACCAAACTACAGTCAAGATACAAACCAAACTACAGTCAAGATACAAACCAAACTACAGCCAAGATACAAACCAAACTACAGTCAAGATACAAACCAAACTACAACCAAGATACAAACCAAACTACAGCCAAGATACAAACCAAACTACAACCAAGATACAAACCAAACTACAGTCAAGATACAAACCAAACTACAGTCAAGATACAAACCAAACTACAGTCAAGATACAAACCAAACTACAGTCAAGATACAAACCAAACTACAGCCAAGATACAAACCAAACTACAGCCAAGATACAAACCAAACTACAGTCAATATACAAACCAAACTACAGCCAAGATACAAACCAAACTACAGCCAAGATACAAACCAAACTACAACCAAGATACAAACCAAACTACAGCCAAGATACAAACCAAACTACAGTCAAGATACAAACCAAACTACAGCCAAGATACAAACCAAACTACAGCCAAGATACAAACCAAACTACAGTCAAGATACAAACCAAACTACAGCCAAGATACAAACCAAACTACAGTCAAGATACAAACCAAACTACAACCAAGATACAAACCAAACTACAGCCAAGATACAAACCAAACTACAGCCAAGATACAAACCAAACTACAGTCAAGATACAAACCAAACTACAGTCAAGATACAAACCAAACTACAGCCAAGATACAAACCAAACTACAGTCAAGATACAAACCAAACTACAACCAAGATACAAACCAAACTACAGCCAAGATACAAACCAAACTACAGCCAAGATACAAACCAAACTACAGTCAAGATACAAACCAAACTACAGTCAAGATACAAACCAAACTACAGTCAAGATACAAACCAAACTACAGCCAAGATACAAACCAAACTACAGCCAAGATACAAACCAAACTACAGTCAATATACAAACCAAACTACAGCCAAGATACAAACCAAACTACAGCCAAGATACAAACCAAACTACAACCAAGATACAAACCAAACTACAGCCAAGATACAAACCAAACTACAGTCAAGATACAAACCAAACTACAGCCAAGATACAAACCAAACTACAGCCAAGATACAAACCAAACTACAGTCAAGATACAAACCAAACTACAGCCAAGATACAAACCAAACTACAGCCAAGATACAAACCAAACTACAACCAAGATACAAACCAAACTACAGTCAAGATACAAACCAAACTACAACCAAGATACAAACCAAACTACAGTCAAGATACAAACCAAACTACAACCAAGATACAAACCAAACTACAACCAAGATACAAACCAAACTACAGCCAAGATACAAACCAAACTACAGTCAAGATACAAACCAAACTACAGTCAAGATACAAACCAAACTACAGCCAAGATACAAACCAAACTACAGTCAAGATACAAACCAAACTACAACCAAGATACAAACCAAACTACAGTCAAGATACAAACCAAACTACAACCAAGATACAAACCAAACTACAACCAAGATACAAACCAAACTACAGTCAAGATACAAACCAAACTACAGCCAAGATACAAACCAAACTACAACCAAGATACAAACCAAACTACAGTCAAGATACAAACCAAACTACAGCCAAGATACAAACCAAACTACAGCAAAGATAGAAACCAAACTACAGCAAAGATACAAACCAAACTACAGCAAAGATACAAACCAAACTACAGTCAAGATACAAACCAAACTACAGCCAAGATACAAACCAAACTACAGCCAAGATACAAACCAAACTACAGTCAAGATACAAACCAAATTACAGTCAAGATACAAACCAAACTACAGCCAAGATACAAACCAAACTACAGTCAAGATACAAACCAAACTACAGTCAAGATACAAACCAAACTACAGCCAAGATACAAACCAAACTACAGCAAAGATACAAACCAAACTACAGCAAAGATACAAACCAAACTACAGCCAAGATACAAACCAAACTACAGCCAAGATACAAACCAAACTACAACCAAGATACAAACCAAACTACAGCCAAGATACAAACCAAACTACAACCAAGATACAAACCAAACTACAGTCAAGATACAAACCAAACTACAGTCAAGATACAAACCAAACTACAGCCAAGATACAAACCAAACTACAGCCAAGATACAAACCAAACTACAGTCAAGATACAAACCAAACTACAGTCAAGATACAAACCAAACTACAGCCAAGATACAAACCAAACTACAGTCAAGATACAAACCAAACTACAGCCAAGATACAAACCAAACTACAGCCACAATACACAATTGAGTTATTAGGTTGTTCTAAAGTTCCTTTGAACTACAACATATCCCTTCAGCCCCTGCAGGAGGTCACACACAAAACAAACACCTTACCTGCTTAGGTGTCTGTCTGTCGTCCGCACTACACCTGTCTGTCTGTCGTCCGCACTACACCTGTCTGTCTGTTGTCCGCACTAAACCTGTCTGTCTGTTGTCCGCACTACATATATTTACTATATTTTAGAGAACTTTATTCTATACTACATCCCACGTCTGTCTGTTTGTTTTCAGCTCACTGTTCACCTTCGTCTGTCTGGTTCTCTGCTGGGGCTCCGATAATAATCCTGTTGGTTTAATCCCACCAATCCAAACTCAGATATCACTTCTGTCTGCCTGTCTGTCTGCCTGTCTGTCTGCCTGTCTGTCTGTATTAAAACGGGTAGCTCCATAATATCAAGCTCTGTGTACAGATGTTAAATATGGCCACTTGCCCAAATCCAAAATTAATCTGACCCTAATCTTTCTCTAACCCACTCACTACTCTGATATGTAGAATAGTTTGAAGTACTCTGAGATCTACTATAATAAAAGATACGCTTAGATGTAGTCTAGTATAAAGTACAGTCAAATATAGGATAGTATAAAGTACTCTTCATTTCTACATGTTGTCTCGTCCTCACTACTTGTCTCACACCTGTTTGAAGGTTCAGACCTGGTCTCATGGTTCAGCTCGGACCAGGTTCAGGTCTTGACATTTTCAAGCATATCTTAAAGACATAAAAACATGGATGACCTGCAACTTCCTGATGTTAAACTCAGACACAACTGAAGTTATTTTACTGGCCCTGAACACCTCAGAGATCAATTATCTGGTGATGTGGTTTCTGTAGATGGCATTGCCCTGGCATCCAACACCACTGTAAAGAATCTCTAGTTATCTTTGACCCAGACTTGTCCTTTAACTCCACGTTAAGCAAATCTCAAGGATTGCATTTTTTCATCTACGTAACATTTCAAAAATCAGACACATCTTGTCTCAAAAAGATGCAGAAAAGCTGGTTAACACGTTTGTTACTTCCAGACTAGATTACTGCAACTCCTTATTATCAGGCTGCTCTAATAAGTCTCTTAAATCCCTCCAGTTGATCCAGAATGCTGCAGCTCGTGTACTCACAAAAACTAAGAAAAGAGATCACATGACTCCTGTATTAGCTGCTCTGCACTGGCTCCCTGTAAAATCAAGAATCACATTTAAAATTCTCCTCCTCACCTACAAAGCCTTGATTGGTGATGCACCATCATATCTTAAGGAGCTTGTAGTACCATATTGCCCCACTAGAGAGCTGCGCTCACTAAATGTGCGGCTACTTGTGGTTCCTAGAGTCCTAAAAAGTAGGATGGGAGCAAGAGCCTTCAGTTATCAAGCTCCTCTTTTATGGAACCAGCTTCCACTTTCAGTCCAGGAGGCAGACACAGTCACCTCATTTAAGAATAGACTTAAGACTTTCCTCTTTAATAGTGCTTATAGTTAGGGCTGAATCAGGTTTGCCTTATGTTTATGTAACTCTGTTCATCTGGTCACATGACATCTATTCTTCTGTCCATCCGGGGAGAGGGATCCTCCTCTGTTGCTCTCCTGAAGGTTTCTTCCCTTTTTTCCCTGTCAAAGGTTATTTTTGGGGAGTTTTTCCTGATCCGATGTGAGGTCAAAGGTCAGGGATGTCTATGTGTACAGATTGTAAAGCCCTCTGAGGGGAGGTTGTGATTTGTGATATTGGGCTATACAACATAAACTGGGAACACTTCGTCCTCACAGATCCAGACAGAGCGGTGGGCTGTGTGTGGCTGCTGGTTGGCAGTATGTTTTTCAGTGGGATTACAGATTATATCACCACAGGGATTAGACACACATCTGTACTGGACAGATGTGTGTGTAGTTAGGTTTAGTGTGTGTGTGTGTGTGTGTGTGTGTGTGTATTAATCTGCTTGTCTCACTGACTTCACACTAATATTCCATGATTATCCTGAATATGAAACCTGTCCAGGTGAACCCTCCCTATAGGATAGGATGAGCAGTTTGGATAATGGAATGAACAACGTTTGAATTAAAGTTTGAACGTCTTCAAGATAGAAAAGTGTCCGTTTGTCGCTTCAGATTGAAAACACATATTTATAAAGAAGAACCAGGATGTTCTCTCACAAACAAGAAGTCTCACTCCTTTCTTTTCGTTTCTCTCCAAACTAAACGACGAACTGATGTTCTGAGCCTGCTGAAGGACAAACATCACATGTGAAGTTCAAACAGGTTGACACAGGAAGAGGCGGGGCTTCACTTCTCGATGAGCCTTGTAGCCTGTTTACGCTCATGTAGCGCCCCACCACTCTCCAGTAGGTCTAATGGTGGGGTGGTTGGGTTCTTTTCTTTAAAAAAGGTAGCTACCCGAAGGTTTACCTGTCATTGGAATAATTGATTGATTAAATGATTGACCATATTAGACGTTAAAAGACCACAGACAACAGCTTTTGCTTAAAAAACAATCGGTTTACTGATTAAATAATATCTACACTTTCGAAACTTCTCAAAACAAGTCCTTAACATGTGAACTGTTACAAACTTAATTGTAAATAATTGGCCCACACACACTCACACACACTGCAGGCCTGTGCAGCTCCGGTAGCGCCCTGTGTCCTCAGTCTGTAGTGTGTCCTCAGTCTGTAGTGTGTCCTCAGTCTGTAGTGTGTCCTCAGTCTGTAATGTGTCCTCAGTCTGTAGTGTGTCCTCGGTCTGTAATGTGTCCTCAGTCTGTAGTGTGTCCTCAGTCTGTAATGTGTCCTCAGTCTGTAGTGTGTCCTCGGTCTGTAATGTGTCCTTAGTCTGTAGTGTGTCCTCGGTCTGTAGTGTGTCCTTAGTCTGTAATGTGTCCTCAGTCTGTAATGTGACCTTAGTCTGTAGTGTGTCCTCAGTCTGTCCTCAGTCTGTAGCGTGTCCTCAGTCTGTAATGTGACCTCAGTCTGTAATGTGTCTTCAGTCTGTCCTCAGTCTGTAGTGTGTCCTCAGTCCGTAATGTGACCTTAGTCTGTAATGTGTCCTCAGTCTGTCCTCAGTCTGTAATGTGACCTTAGTCTGTAATGTGTCCTCAGTCTGTCCTCAGTCTGTAGCGTGTCCTCAGTCTGTAGTGTGTCCTCAGTCTGTAATGTGACCTCAGTCTGTAATGTGTCTTCAGTCTGTCCTCAGTCTGTAATGTGACCTTAGTCTGTAATGTGTCCTCAGTCTGTCCTCAGTCTGTAGCGTGTCCTCAGTCTGTAGTGTGTCCTCAGTCTGTAATGTGACCTCAGTCTGTAATGTGTCCTCAGTCTGTAATGTGTCCTCAGTCTGCAGTGTGTCCTCAGTCTGTAATGTGACCTTAGTCTGCAGTGTGTCCTCAGTCTGTAGCGTGTCCTCAGTCTGTAATGTGACCTCAGTCTGCAGTGTGTCCTCAGTCTGTAATGTGTCCTCAGTATGTAATGTGACCTTAGTCTGTAATGTGTCCTCAGTCTGTAATGTGACCTTAGTCTGTAATGTGTCCTCAGTCTGCAGTGTGTCCTCAGTCTGTAATGTGTCCTCAGTCTGTAGTGTGTCCTCAGTCTGTAATGTGTCCTCAGTCTGTAATGTGACCTCAGTCTGTAGTGTGTCCTCAGTCTGCAGTGTGTCCTCAGTCTGTAATGTGACCTCAGTCTGTAATGTGTCCTCAGTCTGTAGTGTGTCCTCAGTCTGCAGTGTGTCCTCAGTCTGTAGTGTGTCCTCAGTCTGTAGTGTGTCCTCAGTCTGTAATGTGTCCTCAGTCTGTAGTGTGTCCTCAGTCTGTAATGTGTCCTCAGTCTGTAGTGTGTCCTCAGTCTGTAATGTGTCCTCAGTCTGTAATGTGACCTTAGTCTGTAATGTGTCCTCAGTCTGTAATGTGTCCTCAGTCTGCAGTGTGTCCTCAGTCTGCAGTGTGTCCTCAGTCTGTAATGTGTCCTCAGTCTGTAATGTGTCCTCAGTCTGTAATGTGTCCTCAGTCTGTAGTGTGTCCTCAGTCTGTAATGTGTCCTCAGTCTGTAGTGTGTCCTCAGTCTGTAATGTGACCTTAGTCTGTAGTGTGTCCTCAGTCTGTAATGTGACCTTAGTCTGTAATGTGTCCTCAGTCTGTAATGTGTCCTCAGTCTGTAATGTGTCCTCAGTCTGTAGTGTGTCCTCAGTCTGTAATGTGACCTTAGTCTGTAATGTGTCCTCAGTCTGTAATGTGTCCTCAGTCTGTAATGTGTCCTCAGTCTGTAGTGTGTCCTCAGTCTGTAGCGTGTCCTCAGTCTGTAGTGTGTCCTCAGTCTGTAGCGTGTCCTCAGTCTGTAGCGTGTCCTCAGTCTGTAGTGTGTCCTCAGTCTGTAGTGTGTCCTCAGTCTGTAATGTGTCCTCAGTCTGTAGTGTGTCCTCAGTCTGTAGCGTGTCCTCAGTCTGTAGCGTGTCCTCAGTCTGTAATGTGACCTCAGTCTGTAATGTGTCCTCAGTCTGTCCTCAGTCTGTAGCGTGTCCTCAGTCTGTAATGTGTCCTCAGTCTGTAGTGTGTCCTCAGTCTGTAGCGTGTCCTCAGTCTGTAGTGTGTCCTCAGTCTGTAATGTGTCCTCAGTCTGTCCTCAGTCTGTAGCGTGTCCTCAGTCTGTAGTGTCCTCAGTCTGCAGTGTGTCCTCAGTCTGTAATGTGACCTCAGTCTGTAATGTGTCCTCAGTCTGTAGTCTGTCCTCAGTCTGTAATGTGACCTCAGTCTGTCCTCAGTCTGTAATCTGTCCTCAGTGTGTCCTCAGTCTGTAATGTGTCCTCAGTCTGTAGCGTGTCCTCAGTCTGTAATGTGACCTCAGTCTGTAATGTGACCTCAGTCTGTCCTCAGTCTGTAATCTGTCCTCAGTCTGTCCTCAGTCTGTAATGTGACCTCAGTCTGTCCTCAGTCTGTAATCTGTCCTCAGTCTGTAGCGTGTCCTCAGTCTGTAATGTGTCCTCAGTTCTCGATGGAGGAGCTGAAGGAGCTGCTAGTGTCCTGCATGGGGTGGAGGTGTTGTCCATCAGGGATGAGAGCTTAGCCATCAGCCTCTTGTCTCTCACCACCTCCACCGTACCCAGTGGACACCAGCACCCTGCTGGCCATCTTCAGTTAGTTCAGTCTCTTCCTGTCAGCTGTGGAGATGCTGCTGCTCCAGAGTCAAAGAAGGTCTTCAGGAGTGCTCCCTGACCTCCTGAAGACCGAGGTCTCCTCAGCAGATAGTCTACTGTCCCTTGTTATAGAGCATGTGTGTGGTCAGACCTTTATTGTTCAGGTGAACACCCAGGTACTTATAACACCTCACAATCTCAATGTCTTCAAGTCACGTCACAGTTCCTGTAATTATGAAACATTTACAGAAGGGTTCAGCCGTGTGATGTTAGTGACATGAGCTAAGGTTAGCATGACCAGCTCATTGGCTGCGAGGCAATCTCACTGTGGCGAAACAGGAAGCTAGGACACAGGAGGCTAGGACACAGGAGGCTAGGACACAGGAAGCTAGGACAGAGGAGGCTAGGACACAGGAAGCTAGGACACAGGAGGCTAGGACAGAGGAGGCTAGGACACAGGAGGCTAGGACACAGGAAGCTAGGACACAGGAGGCTAGGACACAGGAGGCTAGGACAGAGGAGGCTAGGACACAGGAGGCTAGGACAGAGGAGGCTAGGACACAGGAGGCTAGGACAGAGGAAGCTAGGACACAGGAGGCTAGGACAGAGGAAGCTAGGACACAGGAGGCTAGGACGGAGGAAGCTAGGACACAGGAGGCTAGGACACAGGAAGCTAGGACACAGGAAGCTAGGACACAGGAGGCTAGGACAGAGGAAGCTCGGACAGAGAGACAGTTGAGGAGAAGACAAGACACGCTGGTTTCAAAAACAGGAAATGTAGAGAACAAAGTGTTTCAAATAAAGGAGAGAGTGAGACCTCCTGTCTGTCTGAACATGAACATAATACGACGGCCGGCCAGCAGGAGGCGACGTGTTCTCTGAAATAAAGACAAGATGGCAGCATCGTGTTCACACGTTTAATCCAACGTTCACAATAAATATTAGGTCACTGTGTGTGTGTGTGTGCGCGCGAGTTTGTCTATCAGGCGGCACGGGGACTGTAGAACGGGAGCCCTCTGATGAACGAGTCCAGGCGACTGCTGAACAACTCGCTGTCCAAACTGTGACCCAACACACAGACGGGGTTCTTCACGATGTACTCCACATACAGCTGATGGGGGGGCACAAAACATATAGATAGTATCATAATTCAGCCTCGAAAAATAAACAACGTGTGTGTGTGTGTGTGTGTATATATATATATATATATATATATATATATATATATATATATATATATATATATATATATGTCTATATATATATATATATATATATATATATATATATATATGTACACACACACACATACATGTGTGTGTGTACATGCGTGTGTGTCTCACATTGCTGTAGATGCTCTGCAGCGTGTCTCGCCCGTTGGGGACAGACAGGTCCGTGTTCATCACAAACCGAAGTCCACTGGGAGTCTCGTAGTAGTGGAGCCGGTACTTACTGGTCTGGAAGGACAGGAAGCCATCCTTCCTGAGGACAGACAGTTAAGGACCACAGACAGGCTGCTGAGGACCACAGACAGGCTGCTGAGGACCACAGACAGGCTGCTGAGGACCACAAACAGGCTGCTGAGGACCACAGACAGGCTGCTGAGGACCACAGACAGGCTGCTGAGGACCACAAACAGGCTGCTGAGGACCACAGACAGGCTGCTGAGGACCACAAACAGGCTGATGAGGACCACAGACAGGCTGCTGAGGACTACAGACAGGCTGCTGAGGACTACAGACAGGCTGATGAGGACCACAGACAGGCTGCTGAGGACCACAAACAGGCTGCTGAGGACTACAGACAGGCTGATGAGGACCACAAACAGGCTGATGAGGACTACAGACAGGCTGCTGAGGACCACAGACAGGCTGCTGAGGACCACAGACAGGCTGCTGAGGACCACAAACAGGCTGCTGAGGACCACAGACAGGCTGATGAGGACCACAAACAGGCTGATGAGGACCACAGACAGGCTGCTGAGGACTACAGACAGGCTGCTGAGGACTACAGACAGGCTGATGAGGACCACAGACAGGCTGCTGAGGACCACAAACAGGCTGCTGAGGACTACAGACAGGCTGATGAGGACCACAAACAGGCTGATGAGGACTACAGACAGGCTGCTGAGGACCACAGACAGGCTGATGAGGACTACAGACAGGCTGATGAGGACCACAAACAGGCTGATGAGGACCACAGACAGGCTGATGAGGACTACAGACAGGCTGCTGAGGACTACAGACAGGCTGATGAGGACCACAGACAGGCTGCTGAGGACCACAAACAGGCTGCTGAGGACCACAGACAGGCTGATGAGGACTACAGACAGGCTGATGAGGACCACAAACAGGCTGCTGAGGACCACAGACAGGCTGATGAGGACTACAGACAGGCTGATGAGGACCACAAACAGGCTGCTGAGGACCACAGACAGACAGGCTGATGAGGACTACAGACAGGCTGATGAGGACCACAAACAGGCTGCTGAGGACCACAGACAGACAGGCTGATGAGGACCACAGACAGGCTGCTGAGGACCACAAACAGGCTGATGAGGACCACAGACAGGCTGATGAGGACTACAGACAGGCTGATGAGGACTACAGACAGGCTGCTGAGGACCACAAACAGGCTGATGAGGACCACAGACAGGCTGATGAGGACTACAGACAGGCTGCTGAGGACTACAGACAGGCTGATGAGGACCACAGACAGGCTGCTGAGGACCACAAACAGGCTGCTGAGGACCACAGACAGGCTGATGAGGACTACAGACAGGCTGATGAGGACTACAGACAGGCTGCTGAGGACCACAGACAGGCTGATGAGGACTACAGACAGGCTGCTGAGGACCACAAACAGGCTGATGAGGACCACAGACAGGCTGATGAGGACTACAGACAGGCTGCTGAGGACTACAGACAGGCTGATGAGGACTACAGACAGACAGGCTGATGAGGACCACAAACAGACAGGCTGATGAGGACCACAGACAAACAGGCTGATGAGGACCACAGACAGGCTGCTGAGGACTACAGACAGGCTGATGAGGACCACAGACAGACTGATGAGGACCACAGACAGACAGGCTGATGAGGACCACAGACAGGCTGATGAGGACCACAGACAGGCTGATGAGGACCACAGACAGGCTGCTGGTAAGGATACATGTCCAGAGGAGACATCTTACTGACGAATGAGCGGATGGAGAAGAGCATCCCGTACATCAGCTTAAACTCCTGCACAGACAGACAGGTAAACAGACAGGTCGATAGACAGACAGGTAGATAGGCAGACAGGTTCACGTCATTGTGCCTGTCTCACCTCCTCCTTGGAGATGCCGGCCTGCTTCTTCCGGTTCCACTCGTTATAAAACAGGCAGCTGCCGTTGCGGTCGAAGATGTACAAGTTATGGACGGTCATCTGTAATAAAGCGCACGTGTCAGCGTCACGTGGGAGCCGAACTCACGAGCACCTCCGAGAGAACATAAACAACGCGTTGAAGAATGTTTTTTGTTATTTACTCATTGTTAAATGTCCGAGTTGAATTACATGGTTCAAACAGACAGAACTTATTTAAAAATTATGTAAAGGAAACATATTTAATATCTCGTTAAAAACAAACGAACTCAATTCAGTCTTTAAAGTGAGATTTATGAGACATTTAAGGAAGCGGCCGCAGTGTTTACCTTCTTTTCCTGTTTCCTGCCGCGCTCAGGACCCCGCTGGAGGGCTGTCCGCATCCGCGCCTGAACAAAACAGTTTTTTTTGCCTGAGTTTTATACATTTACATTTGACCTTAAAGTGAAGATAAAGAACCACGCGTTGAACTCTCTAATGACGATGAATGATGATGATGATGATGATGATGGTGCTCTGCTTTAGTTTGAACTCAAACGTGGCGCTGAACGTTTAAAACTCCGCCGGACTGTAAATCACGAATCACAGTACAAGATGGCGGCCGCAACAATGATGCCGCTCTTCGGACAGCAGATGTCTTCTCAAAGCGAGCTGGTCCCGGACTGGACCAGCCAGGAAGTCAGCACCGGGGTGAGTATGCGGACTAGACCGGACCCGGTTTTGTTTCTGTGGAGAGTTTTAGAGCAGAACAGCGTCTGAATGAGACTGCAGTTCTTCAGCTGGGAGCTAAGGGTGGCTAATGCTAACCGGACCGGAATATTTGTATACAAGTGACCGGGGTTGGAACCTGTTAAACTGCTACCGGTGTCCGATAATGTACTCCTTGTGTTAACATGTCTGTCCTCAGACCACCATCATGGCGGTGGAGTATGATGGAGGAGTGGTGATCGGTGCCGACTCACGCACCACCACCGGGTAAGCGCGCGCGTGTGCGTGCTTTCAGATTACTAACACTGAGTGACACGCATTTAAACCCGTCTGTCTCTTTACCTGTCTCTCTCTCTCAGAGCTTACATCGCCAATAGAGTAACAGACAAACTGACACCGATCCATGACCGGATCTTCTGCTGCAGGTCAGTCTTCTTGTTCCTCTTCCTCCCTTCCACTTCCTCCTATTTCCTCCTCTTTCCTCCCACTTCCTCCTCTTTCCTCTTCCCCTTCCTCCTCTTCCCTTCCACTTCCTCCTCTTACCTTCCACTTCCTCCTCTTACCTTCCACTTCCTCCTCTTACCTTCCACTTCCTCCTCTTACCTTCCACTTCCTCCTCTTACCTTCCACTTCCTCCTCTTACCTTCCACTTCCTCCTCTTCCCTTCCACTTCCTCCTCTTACCGTCCACTTCCTCCTCTTACCTTCCCCTTCCTCCTCTTCCCTTCCTCCTCTTCCCTTCCCCTTCCACTTCCTCCTCTTACCTTCCTCCTCTTCCTCTTCCACTTCCTCCTCTTACCTTCCACTTCCCTTCCTCCTCTTCCCTTCCACTTCCTCCTCTTACCTTCCACTTCCTCCTCTTCCTCTTCCTCCTCTTACCTTCCACTTCCTCGTCTTACCTTCCACTTCCCTTCCTCCTCTTCCCTTCCACTTCCTCCTCTTCCCTTCCACTTCCTCCTCTTCCCTTCCCCTTCCTCCTCTTCCCTTCCACTTCCTCCTCTTACCCTTCCACTTCCTCCTCTTCCCTTCCACTTCCTCCTCTTTCCTTCCACGTCCTCCCCTTGTTACCACTGAGTCCAGAACACATGGGCCTTTATAGGCATGGGGACCCCTAACCCTGATGACCTCATGTGTTTACAGGTCTGGGTCAGCTGCTGACACTCAGGCCATTGCTGATGTGGTCACCTACCAGCTGGGCTTCCACAGGTAACAGACCCCAAGCTGTTTGATTGACAGTCCCAGCCTCCAGTCAGCTGTTGCTAACATTATACCTGCATGTGGTCCCGCCCCCAGCATCGAGCTGGACGAGCCCCCATTGGTGGAGACTGCTGCCAATTTGTTCAGAGCTAGCTGCTACCGCTACAGAGAGGAGCTGACTGCTGGGATCCTGGTGGCCGGCTGGGACCGCCGGAAGGGGGGGCAGGTACTACTGCTACATGTACTGCTACTGCTGCTACATGTACTGCTACTGCTAGGGCAGCTACATGTGCTGCTACATGTAGCAGTCATAGTAGTACTACTAGTCCTACATGTACTGCTAGGGCTGCTACATGTACTAGTCCTACATGTAGTACTACGGCTGCTACATGTAGTTCTAGTCCTACATGTGTGTACATGTACACAAAAACCGCTCTCCAGTCATGGTTTTCTTCACGTTTCAAACGTTGTTAATAACGTGGCTCACCTGTCCAGGTGTACTGCGTTCCTATTGGTGGGATGCTGGTGAGGCAGCCGGTGTCGGTGGGCGGCAGCGGCAGCTCCTACATCTACGGCTTCATGGACTCTAACTACAAACCCAACATGACCAAGGACCAGTGTCTGGAGCTCACCGCTGCAGGTACGCACTGCTGCAAGGCATGCTGGGAGTCGGGTGTCTACTGTCTGTGACTCTGTCCTACCTGTCTGTCTCTCAGCTGTAGCTCTGGCGATGGAGAGAGACGGCTCCAGCGGTGGTGTGGTGAGACTGGCGAGCATCTCGGAGGATGGAGTGGAGAGACGGGTCATTCTGGGGAACCAGCTGCCCAAGTGCTCAACTCACTGAACACACACACACACACACACTTTTCACCATTTTGTGCTGTCAATAAAGTTTTCAGTCCGGCTTCGTCGTCCTGCTCTTCTGTTCTCCTTAACGTTAGCGTAGCACAAAGACTAGCCGTGTTGGAGTCTGTCAATCATAAGCGCCTCTGAATAAAAGGGATGTTGATCAACCAGTTCCCTTTCTGTCCAGCAGGCGGAGCGTCGTTGAAGATTCTAAGACTTAATTAAAAAAAGTAGATCTAAAGGATGTTAACAAAATAGAATTATACAACAGTATCAAGAATTTAATATACACAAATAAGATTATAATTAATATAGTAAATTTAAAGAAATGTATAACTCAATTCATAAAGAATATAATGTAAAAAAAAACTTCCAAAAACAATATATATATTTAAAGTACATTTTTATATAAATCTTATCTTCCAAACCAACTGGGTTTTCTTTTTAGAAAACACGCATGCACTATTTTGGCTTTAATTTCTCTTCTGGAACATTAACTTAGGTTTTAAGATCAGGGCAATAACAATTATAATACTAACAAGAACAGTGCATCTGAGCTGTGTCCACTGACTTCTGGGACTTCCTGTATCTTGCTGAGTATATTCTTTAAAGAGGTTTCTCTGCTATATTACTACTGTATCTGCTGTATTTAGTTCTACTAGAATGCTAGTCTGTACTGTCTTTCTAATTTGAACATTTTGAGCTGCGATTTCTTGCTTTTTTACACAAGTGACTGAAAAGTCAACCAAACCAGCTAGGATTTCAGTATTTGCTCTGTAATCCAAATCTACTAGGGACTAAACTTTATTCTACTTTTTACCTTGAGGTAAACTGATCTTTGTCCTTAATCAGTTTGGCAAGAATTTCACATTCTAGCAAACTGAGACTTCACTGTTAGCAATGAATCCCCTGTTTACCAGTATCGATCACTGAGTGGGCAATTCCTTCAACGACCTGTGGGCGGGCTCGACACAGCTGTAACCAATTACCGCCAACTCGGGTGTATAACCAGGTTGGGGCTTGTAGCGTCAGGGAAGACTCCTCGTATGGAGACTCGGAGGATAAAGACCCAGGAGTCTTTCGTTGGAGTCTTTGGTTGGAGTCAAGACTCGTAGGATAAAGACCTAGGAGTCTTTCGTGGGAGTCAAGACTCGGAGGATAAAGACCTAGGAGTCTTTCGTGGGAGTCAAGACTCGGAGGATAAAGACCTAGGAGTCTTTCGTTGGAGTCTTTGGTTGGAGTCAAGACTCGGAGGATAAAGACCTAGGAGTCTTTCGTTGGAGTCAAGACTCGTAGGATAAAGACATAGGAGTCTTTCGTGGGAGTCAAGACTCGGAGGATAAAGACCTAGGAGTCTTTGGTTGGAGTCAAGACTCGTAGGATAAAGACCTAGGAGTCTTTCGTGGGAGTCAAGACTCGGAGGATAAAGACCTAGGAGTCTTTCGTTGGAGTCAAGACTCGTAGGATAAAGACCTAGGAGTCTTTGGTTGGAGTCAAGACTCGGAGGATAAAGACCTAGGAGTCTTTCGTTGGAGTCAAGACTCGTAGGATAAAGACCTAGGAGTCTTTCGTGGGAGTCAAGACTCGGAGGATAAAGACCTAGGAGTCTTTCGTGGGAGTCTTCGGTGGTGGCTGAGGGCGGCTGAGTAAACATTTCCGTGTGATGTGTTTTTTTCCATACCTGTGTGCACATCTATTCGTAGATACTAGAGACCGCGGACTCGTTCACACATGCATCAAAATCCTTCCTCTCCTATTTATCCCACCCGCAACACACAGACCCAGCACCTCGTCACTGGGGGCCTCTGGAACTGCCAGTCAGACAAGGCGGACTTCATCTCTGGCTTCGCTATCAAGCAATCGCTGGACTTCCTGGCTCTCACTGAGACCTGGATCACATCAGACAACATCAACCCCTGCTACTCTCTCCTCGGCCTTCTCCTTCAGCCACACACCCAGACCCTCTGGTCAAGGTGGTGGTTCAGGTCTACTCATCTCACCCAAATGGAGTTTTGCTCTCTACCCGCTTCCATTATTTACCCCACTGTCACTGACGGTTACTCATCCGGTTCAACTAACCATTGTCGTTCTCTACCGTCCTCATGGTTCCTTTGGAGACTTCTTGGAAGAACTAGACGTCCTCCTATCAAACTTCCCAGAAAACTGCCCCCCGCTCATCCTTCTGGGTGACTTTACCATCCAGACAGAGAAGTCATGTGACCTGCTACTCTTCCTGTCTTCCTTTGCTCTCTCTCTCAGTCCTTCCCCTCCTACTCACAAAGCTGGACACCACCTTGACTATATGCTCACCAGAAACTGCTCTACATCTAACCTCACTGTAACTCCACTTCCTGTCTCTGACCACTTCTTCATCTCGTACTCTCTCCCACTCTTTGGAACTGACAACCCTCCCACAACGGACTCTGCACCTGTCCGTCACAACATCCACACCCTCTCTCTCTCTCTCTCCCTCTCCCCCTTTCTCCCTCTCTCTCCCTCTCACCCTCTCACCCTCCACTCTGGCCTCCTCTGTTCTGTCAGCCCTCCCTTCAACCGATTCCTTTGCACTCATGCAGCCTAACTTTGCCACTGACACTCTTCTCTCTACGCTGTTGTCCTCTCTTGATTATCTCTGTCCTCTTAGGACTCTAAAGGTCCTCAAGTCCTCTTACGACTCGAAAGGTCCTCAAGTCCTCTCCGGCTCCGTGGCTGTCCGAACCGGTGCGCTCCGAGAGAGCCACAATGCGAGCATCGGAAAGGAAATGGCGAAAATCCAAACACGCCAGCGACCTGCTCGCCTATCAATCTCTTCTCTCCTCCTTCTCTGCGTCCATCTCTGCAGCCAAAAGTCTGTTCTATCAATCCAGAATCGAATCCTCTTTATCTAACCCCAAAAAGCTCCAACCTCCTTGACCCCCCTGGTCCCCCCCCTCCCTCCACCCTTCTACCAAGCCACTTTGTTGACTACTTTACAAAAAAGATAGACAACATACGCTCTTCATTTACTAATCCATCTTCCTCAACTACACCTCCAGTAACTTCACCTTCTTCCCCCTTGTTTTCCTCTTTTATCCCCCTGTCTCCTAATCAAGTTCTTACCTTGGTAACCTCTGACCCCCCAACCACCTGCCCCCTTGACCCCATCCCTTCTCACCTTCTCCAGTCCATTGCTCCGGACCTTCTTCCCTTTCTCACCCATCTTATTAACACCTCCCTCTCAACCGGCTGTTTCCCCAACTCTCTGAAGGAGGCGGAGTCAACCCTCTCCTGAAGAAACCCACTCTGGACCCATCTGAAGTCAACAACTACAGACCTGAAGTCAACAACTACAGACCTGAAGTCAACAACCACAGACCTGAAGTCAATAACTACAGACCTGAAATCAACAACTACAGACCTAAAGTCAACAACTACAGACCTGAAGTCAACAACTACAGACCTGAAGTCAACAACCACAGACCTGAAGTCAACAACTACAGACCTGAAGTCAATAACTACAGACCTGTCTCTCTCCTCCCCTTCCTTTCCAAAACTCTAGAGCGAGCTATCTTTAACCAAGTCTCCTCCTTTCTTCACTGTAACAACCTTCTAGACCCCCACCAGTCTGGATTCAAGACCACTCAACAGAGACTGCCCTCCTTGCTGTCTCTGAGCAGCTTCACACTGCTAGAGCAGCCTCTCTCTCCTCTGTCCTCATCCTTCACACTAGAGCAGCCTCTCTCTCCTCTGTCCTTATCCTTCACACTAGAGCAGCCTCTCTCTCCTCTGTCCTCATCCTTCACACTAGAGCAGCCTCTCTCTCCTCTGTCCTTATCCTTCACACTAGAGCATCCTCTCTCCTCTGTCCTTATCCTTCACACTAGAGCAGCCTCTCTCTCCTCTGTCCTCATCCTTCACACTAGAGCATCCTCTCTCTCCTCTGTCCTCATCCTTCACACTAGAGCAGCCTCTCTCTCCTCTGTCCTTATCCTTCACACTAGAGCATCCTCTCTCCTCTGTCCTCATCCTTCACACTAGAGCAGCCTCTCTCTCCTCTGTCCTTATCCTTCACACTAGAGCAGCCTCTCTCTCCTCTGTCCTTATCCTTCACACTAGAGCAGCCTCTCTCTCCTCTGTCCTCATCCTTCACACTAGAGCAGCCTCTCTCTCCTCTGTCCTTATCCTTCACACTAGAGCATCCTCTCTCTCCTCTGTCCTTATCCTTCACACTAGAGCAGCCTCTCTCTCCTCTGTCCTTATCCTTCACACTAGAGCAGCCTCTCTCTCCTCTGTCCTCATCCTTCACACTAGAGCAGCCTCTCTCTCCTCTGTCCTTATCCTTCACACTAGAGCATCCTCTCTCCTCTGTCCTTATCCTTCACACTAGAGCATCCTCTCTCTCCTCTGTCCTTATCCTTCACACTAGAGCAGCCTCTCTCTCCTCTGTCCTTATCCTTCACACTAGAGCAGCCTCTCTCTCCTCTGTCCTTATCCTTCACACTAGAGCAGCCTCTCTCTCCTCTGTCCTTATCCTTCACACTAGAGCAGCCTCTCTCTCCTCTGTCCTTATCCTTCACACTAGAGCAGCCTCTCTCTCCTCTGTCCTTATCCTTCACACTAGAGCAGCCTCTCTCTCCTCTGTCCTCATCCTTCACACTAGAGCAGCCTCTCTCTCCTCTGTCCTTATCCTCACCGACCGCTCTTACCGGGTAACCTGGAGAGGATCTGTGTCTGAGCCTTGTCCTCTGACTACTGGGGTCCCTCAGGGTTCAGTACTTGGTCCTCTTCTCTTCTCTCTGTACACCAACTCTCTTCGCTCTGTTATTCTCTCTCATGGCTTCACCTACCACAGCTATGCTGACGACACCCAACTGATCCTCTCGTTTCCCCAATCTGAAACATGGGTAGCAGCACGAATCTCTGCCTGTCTGACTGACATCTCTCAGTGGATGTCTGTCTGACATCTCTCAGTGGATGTCTGACTGACATCTCTCAGTGGATGTCTGATTGACATCTCTCAGTGGATGTCTGACTGACATCTCTCAGTGGATGTCTGTCTGACATCTCTCAGTGGATGTCTGACTGACATCTCTCAGTGGATGTCTGACTGACATCTCTCAGTGGATGTCTGATTGACATCTCTCAGTGGATGTCTGTCTGACATCTCTCAGTGGATGTCTGACTGACATCTCTCAGTGGATGTCTGACTGACATCTCTCAGTGGATGTCTGTCTGACATCTCTCAGTGGATGTCTGACTGACATCTCTCAGTGGATGTCTGATTGACATCTCTCAGTGGATGTCTGATTGACATCTCTCAGTGGATGTCTGACTGACATCTCTCAGTGGATGTCTGTCTGACATCTCTCAGTGGATGTCTGACTGACATCTCTCAGTGGATGTCTGATTGACATCTCTCAGTGGATGTCTGATTGACATCTCTCAGTGGATGTCTGTCTGACATCTCTCAGTGGATGTCTGACTGACATCTCTCAGTGGATGTCTGTCTGACATCTCTCAGTGGATGTCTGACTGACATCTCTCAGTGGATGTCTGATTGACATCTCTCAGTGGATGTCTGATTGACATCTCTCAGTGGATGTCTGATTGACATCTCTCAGTGGATGTCTGACTGACATCTCTCAGTGGATGTCTGACTGACATCTCTCAGTGGATGTCTGACTGACATCTCTCAGTGGATGTCTGACTGACATCTCTCAGTGGATGTCTGATTGACATCTCTCAGTGGATGTCTGACTGACATCTCTCAGTGGATGTCTGATTGACATCTCTCAGTGGATGTCTGACTGACATCTCTCAGTGGATGTCTGATTGACATCTCTCAGTGGATGTCTGACTGACATCTCTCAGTGGATGTCTGTCTGACATCTCTCAGTGGATGTCTGACTGACATCTCTCAGTGGATGTCTGATTGACATCTCTCAGTGGTTGTCCGCTCACCACCTGAAAATTAACCCGGACAAGACTGAACTTCTCCTCCTTCCAGGAAAAGGCTCTCCCACCCACGACCTGTCTATTAACTTCAACAACTCAGTGTTGGCCCCGCCCCCGACTGCCAGGAACCTCGGTGTGACACCTGTCAGTCAACTCTCCCTGACTGCCAACATCACCACAATAACACGCTCCTGTAGGTACATGTTGTACAACATCAGGAGAATACGACCTCTTCTCACTCAGAAGGCGGCACAGGTTCTGGTCCAGGTTCTGGTCCAGGTTCTGGTCATCTCACGGCTAGACTACTGTAACTCCTCCTTCAGGTCTACCTGCTAATGCCATTCGACCTCTACAGCTCATCCAGAAAGCAGCTGCTCGACTGGTCTTCAACCTCCGAAATTTACCCACAATCCTCTGCTCCTCCGCGACCTTCACTGGTTACCGGTGGCTGCAGCATCCGCTTCAAAACATTGGTACTTGTGTACCGTGCTGCGAACAGATCGGGTCCGGTCTACATCCAGGACATGGTCTAACCTTACACCCAGGACATGGTCTAACCTCACACCCAGGACATGGTCTAACCTCACACCCAGGACATGGTCTAACCTCACACCCAGGACATGGTCTAACCTCACACCAGGACATGGTCTAACCTCACACCCAGGACATGGTCTAACCTCACACCCAGGACATGGTCTAACCTCACACCCAGGACATGGTCTAACCTCACATCCAGGACATGGTCTAACCTCACACCCCACCTCGCTCACTCTGCTCAGCTTCAGCCAATCAGCTTGTAGCTCCTTCACTTCGAGCTAAACAACAAAGTCACGACTGTTTGCTGTTCTGGCTCCTCATTGGTGGAACGAGCTCCCCATTGACATCAGGACAGGAAGTCTCTACAGACTAAAAACACATCTTAGTGACTACACCTTGAATAGGGAAGGTAGAGCCGTAGTAGCACCTTAGTAGCACTTAAATGTCCCTTACTGACAGCACTTTGTAGTTTAACACTTTAGTAGCACTTAAATGTCCCTTACTGACAGCACTTTGTAGTTTAACACTTTAGTAGCACTTAAATGTCTCTTTGTAGCACTTTGTAGTTTAACACTTTAGTAGCACTTAAATGTCTCTTACTGATAGCACTTTGTTGTTTAACTTTATTGAAGAAATTGTACTTGCTTGATTCTTGTTGTTCTGAGTTTGGACTCATGGTTTAATGCACTTATTGTAAGTCGCTTTGGATAAAAGCGTCAGCTAAATGACATGTAATGTAATGTAACAATAAAACTGATAGTCAACATTACTGACGTAAAAGTATATACATTTAGTTAACGAAACTAAAGTTTTCAGACAAATGTGAGGTCAAAAATACAATATTTACAGGGACAGTGAGGCAGGCAGACAGATATTTACACCGTGTAGGGAGAGAGACGTAAAGTGTTTATTTAAACTTAAAGAAATAGTTAACTTTATGGCAGTCGGTAACAGGCGTGTGTAATGGAGTGTAACCGTTCTGCCCCGCTCAGGGCTTCATGCCTCCCTGTTCTCGGACCAGGTGCTCTGCATCAGGTCATCTGCTCTCTAGGGACACGAGCAAACATACTAATTACACTTCAAAAAGATCATATTACTGTGTATGTGAGGTCATCACTGGGTCGGGGGAGGAAGTGAGGTGTGAGCCTATCAGCTGACGGATCACCTGTTGACTGACGGGCATGATCATTACCATGGCAACAGGTAGTCTTTCTGTCTGGAAGGCTTCGGGGTCCTTGGAGGGGATCCTTGAATTTAAGAAATGATGTCAAATCGAGAAAAAGACCAAAGGGTTAAGGAACTAGTCAACGGTGTTGTTGAGGTTCTTAAGGAACACGTAAGAGTTGTTGCGGTACCAGGTGATTTAGAGGTTCTTAAGGAACACGTAAGAGTTGTTGAGGTACCAGGTGCTTTAGAGGTTCTTAAGGAACACGTAAGAGTTGTTGAGGTACCAGGTGCTTTAGAGGTTCTTAAGGAACACGTAAGAGTTGTTGCGGTACCAGGTGATTTAGAGGTTCTTAAGGAACACGTAAGAGTTGTTGAGGTACCAGGTGCTTTAGAGGTTCTTAAGGAACACGTAAGAGTTGTTGAGGTACCAGGTGCTTTAGAGGTTCTTAAGGAACACGTAAGAGTTGTTGAGGTACCAGGTGCTTTAGAGGTTCTTAAGGAACACGTACGAGTTGTTGAGGTACCAGGTGCTTTAGAGGTTCTTAAGGAACACGTAAGAGTTGTTGAGGTACCAGGTGCTTTAGAGGTTCTTATGGAACACGTAAGAGTTGTTGAGGTACCAGGTGCTTTAGAGGTTCTTAAGGAACACGTAAGAGTTGTTGAGGTACCAGGTGATTTAGAGGTTCTTAAGGAACACGTAAGAGTTGTTGAGGTACCAGGTGCTTTAGAGGTTCTTAAGGAACACGTAAGAGTTGTCGAGGTACCAGGTGATTTAGAGGTTCTTAAGGAACACGTAAGAGTTGTTGAGGGACCAGGTGCTTTAGAGGTTCTTAAGGAACACATAAGAGTTGTTGAGGTACCAGGTGCTTTAGAGGTTCTTAAGGAACACATAAGAGTTGTTGAGGTACCAGGTGCTTTAGAGGTTCTTAAGGAACACGTAAGAGTTGTTGAGGTACCAGGTGCTTTAGAGGTTCTTAAGGAACACGTAAGAGTTGTTGCGGTACCAGGTGCTTTAGAGGTTCTTATGGAACACGTAAGAGTTGTTGCGGTACCAGGTGCTTTAGAGGTTCTTATGGAACACGCAAGAGTTGTTGCGGTACCAGGTGATTTAGAGGAGGTACCAGGTGATTTAGAGGTTCTTAAGGAACACATAAGAGTTGTTGAGGTACCAGATGATTTAGAGGAGGTACCAGGTGATTTAGAGGAGGTACCAGGTGCTTTAGAGGTTCTTAAGGAACACATAAGAGTTGTTGCGGTACCAGGTGATTTAGAGGTTCTTAAGGAACACGTAAGAGTTGTTGAGGTACCAGGTGCTTTAGAGGTTCTTATGGAACACGTAAGAGTTGTTGCGGTACCAGGTGATTTAGAGGAGGTACCAGGTGATTTAGAGGTTCTTAAGGAACACATAAGAGTTGTTGAGGTACCAGATGATTTAGAGGAGGTACCAGGTGATTTAGAGGAGGTACCAGGTGCTTTAGAGGTTCTTAAGGAACACATAAGAGTTGTTGCGGTACCAGGTGATTTAGAGGTTCTTAAGGAACACGTAAGAGTTGTCGGGGTACCAGGTGCTTTAGAGGTTCTTAAGGAACACGTAAGAGTTGTTGAGGTACCAGGTGCTTTAGAGGTTCTTAAGGAACACGTAAGAGTTGTTGAGGTACCAGGTGCTTTAGAGGTTCTTAAGGAACACGTAAGAGTTGTTGAGGTACCAGGTGCTTTAGAGGTTCTTAAGGAACACGTAAGAGTTGTTGAGGTACCAGGTGCTTTAGAGGTTCTTAAGGAACACGTAAGAGTTGTTGAGGTACCAGGTGCTTTAGAGGTTCTTAAGGAACACGTAAGAGTTGTTGCGGTACCAGGTGCTTTAGAGGTTCTTAAGGAACACGTAAGAGTTGTTGCGGTACCAGGTGCTTTAGAGGTTCTTAAGGAACACGTAAGAGTTGTTGCAGTACCAGGTGATTTAGAGGTTCTTAAGGAACAGGTGCTTTAGAGGTTCTTAAGAAACACGTAAGAGTTGTTGGGGTACCAAGTGCTTTAGAGGTTCTTAAGGAACAGGTGCTTTAGAGGTTCTTAAGAAACACGTAAGAGTTGTTGAGGTACCAGGTGCTTTAGAGGTTCTTAAGGAACACGTAAGAGTTGTTGCAGTACCAGGTGATTTAGAGGTTCTTAAGGAACAGGTGCTTTAGAGGTTCTTAAGAAACACGTAAGAGTTGTTGGGGTACCAAGTGCTTTAGAGGTTCTTATGGAACACGTAAGAGTTGTTGAGGTACCAGGTGCTTTAGAGGTTCTTAAGGAACAGGTGCTTTAGAGGTTCTTAAGGAACACGTAAGAGTTGTTGAGGTACCAGGTGATTTAGAGGTTCTTAAGGAACACGTAAGAGTTGTTGGGGTACCAGGTGCTTTAGAGGTTCTTAAGGAACACGTAAGAGTTGTTGCGGTACCAGGTGATTTAGAGGTTCTTAAGGAACACGTAAGAGTTGTCGGGGTACCAGGTGCTTTAGAGGTTCTTAAGGAACACGTAAGAGTTGTTGAGGTACCAGGTGCTTTAGAGGTTCTTAAGGAACACGTAAGAGTTGTTGAGGTACCAGGTGCTTTAGAGGTTCTTAAGGAACACGTAAGAGTTGTTGCGGTACCAGGTGCTTTAGAGGTTCTTAAGAAACACGTAAGAGTTGTTGGGGTACCAAGTGCTTTAGAGGTTCTTATGGAACACGTAAGAGTTGTTGAGGTACCAGGTGCTTTAGAGGTTCTTAAGGAACAGGTGCTTTAGAGGTTCTTAAGGAACACGTAAGAGTTGTCGGGGTACCAGGTGCTTTAGAGGTTCTTAAGGAACACGTAAGAGTTGTTGGGGTACCAGGTGATTTAGAGGTTCTTAAGGAACACGTAAGAGTTGTTGGGGTACCAGGTGCTTTAGAGGTTCTTAAGGAACACGTAAGAGTTGTTGAGGTACCAGGTGCTTTAGAGGTTCTTAAGGAACACGTAAGAGTTGTTGAGGTACCAGGTGCTTTAGAGGTTCTTAAGGAACACGTAAGAGTTGTTGAGGTACCAGGTGCTTTAGAGGTTCTTAAGGAACACGTAAGAGTTGTTGAGGTACCAGGTGCTTTAGAGGTTCTTAAGGAACATGTAAGAGTTGTTGCGGTACCAGGTGATTTAGAGGTTCTTAAGGAACAGGTGCTTTAGAGGTTCTTAAGGAACACGTAAGAGTTGTTGAGGTACCAGGTGATTTAGAGGTTCTTAAGGAACACGTAAGAGTTGTTGAGGTACCAGGTGCTTTAGAGGTTCTTAAGGAACACGTAAGAGTTGTTGAGGTACCAGGTGCTTTAGAGGTTCTTAAGGAACACGTAAGAGTTGTTGAGGTACCAGGTGATTTAGAGGTTCTTAAGGAACACGTAAGAGTTGTTGAGGTACCAGGTGCTTTAGAGGTTCTTAAGGAACACGTAAGAGTTGTTGAGGTACCAGGTGATTTAGAGGAGGTACCAGGTGATTTAGAGGTTCTTAAGGAACACGTAAGAGTTGTTGAGGTACCAGGTGATTTAGAGGAGGTACCAGGTGATTTAGAGGAGGTACCAGGTGATTTAGAGGAGGTACCAGGTGCTTTAGAGGTTCTTAAGGAACACGTAAGAGTTGTTGAGGTGGCTTTATGAGACCTCATAGGAACCACTGTGTGAGGACACGTTGCACGGGGATACTTGAGGCCGCTGCACCGCTCAGGAGATGCCGTTCTCCATCGGAGCCGCTGGACATGAATCAACGGCTCAATCCCAACCGCCATGAGGGTTTAGTTGTGTCCCATCGTAGTGTTTCTCTCAGTTTGAGTCCTTCATGAACCCTTTCCCTAAATTAGATGCAGACTTTGCACAATAGAATTAATTGGTTTGGCGTTGCGGTCTCTAATCTGGCGGACTCTTGTGATTAAACTACAACAAACAGACTCCTGATTGGACAAGACGGTTCATCTTTATTGTGATTGGCTGACAGAGAATCGAACAGGCTGATGGCTACGATGGTTCAGGAGACTCCTGGTTCCAGACCTGGTCTGAGATCAGGTCTGGTTCTTTGACAACTGATTCCCTGATACCGTTACATTTTCTGAAAGGATGGCGCCGTCTTCCAGAGACACTCAGCTGGTCCTTTGGTCCAGAAGACACTTGGACCAGCTTCAGAGGTGTGACTCTGGTAACTGGGTCTTCATCAGACGTCCTCTTTGATCTCGGGGTCAAATCTTTTTTATGTTTTCTTTTTCTTAACAAAATGACTTTAGTATAAAAACATTGATACCTACTCTGCTTTAAAACATGATAAAATATTGTGTACAAAAAGTGCTAAAATACAAAACCAACAGTTTTACAATTTCTTGTCGTCCTCAAACCTGAACCAAGACCACAGTCCTGGATCTGGGACTTTTTAAAGATCTGTTAAAACCGCTTTGTTTATTGTCAAATCGGTTTAAATGGACAAATTCAACTTTCTCTGCAGTGGTTTTGTTCCAGAAGGTAGAAAGCGAAACGCTCAAAACACCGGACTCCACTGACATGGATCCAGGCGGACCATCGGTTCTGGACCAAACCGATTAGTGTTCGATTGTATGAATGATAGATTTCACTTCAAGGTTTAAAAACAGGACCAGATCCTCAGAATGGGCTCAATTAAATACACGTGAGTACTTTTACATGTGAAAGGATCCACCACACGTGGAACTCATGGTCCTTCTAAGTGTCTCCCTGAACGCCTCCCAGGAGTCCAGAGACTTCCATCGCCTGAAGAATCACATTCATTTGGACCAAAGCTGGAACATTTCCACAGAAGTTGTTAATCTCAACGATTGATGGAAGATTTGCTCAAAAAACATCGTCCGCTCTGTTCTCGGAGGCCATCCCATAATATTCATCACAGATCAGGAAGAGTTTGATGCTCCGTGTCCCCGTCTGGACATCCTGGTGTCCCTGGGATGAAGGTTTCCGTGGCTCTGGTTTGGGGCGCTTGTTTTGATCACCAGCTCATCCTGTAAAAGGGGTTTGTTTGTTTCGTCGGTCATAGCGTCCGTAGTTGTAGAGGTCTCAATAGAATCCAGTAGAGGTCAGAATTTCGTTCTCCACCTTCTGGGCTTCAGATCCGTTGATGGTGCAGCGATGACAGATCCCAAAACCAGCAGAACCAGAACCAACCCAGTGTTGGAACCAATCCCAGCTGTGCTCCCATGAAGCGGGCGGGAGATAGCAGCCGGGCCAAAGGGGCAGTTCAAACGTCTCTATGTCCAATAAGAGACGTCTGCTGTGCTGGATGCTGATTGGCCGGTAATTCCAGGGTTTGGAGCAAGATTATAACAACACCCGGCCAAGTAGGAGGAGCTTTGGTTTTCCTGAGTGGTGGAGGGCTGATGTGGTTAAACAATCATGTGTTCACCGTGGTGACTCTGTCCTCAGCTATGATTGGTCGGATTAAGAAGGGGGCGGAGTCCTGTTGCCCCTGAGTCAAACATAATGAAGCGTACAGAACCTGTACACTGTTCTGTGCTTCTTAAATGTCACAGTCTCATTGGACTGACCATTAGGAGGCGGAGTCTCACCGGTCCTCCAGCTATCTGATTGGTAACAATGTTTAGTGGTTAAAAAGAGTGGCTCAGCATCCCCCTGAGTGTAGTGGTTTTAGACTGCGATTGGTCAGTAGAGCAGTGTGGGCGGAGCTTCGTGGACCCTGAGCGTCTGGACGGAGGACAGGATTTTCTTTTGGTGTCCGGCGAGGGTCACGCCCACTCTGAGCAGGTCGCTATGGAAACAGATCGAGACACATCTTCACACATCTTCACACACACACACACACACACACACACACACACACACACACACACACACACACTTACTCGGTGTTGAGCTGAGAGACGACCTCCAGACTGGTGAATCCAGACTGCAGGAAGCTTTGCTCGTATCGCTCCATCTTTAAGGCTCGAAGCCACTCGGAGACGGACCCACAGGACGAGAGGGACGGGGGGACGCGCTGGTCCAGCAGGGGCTGGGACCCACTGAGGACAGGCACAGAGAGACAGACAGGGACAGTGAGACATGCAGACAGGCACAGAGAGACAGACAGGGACAGTGAGACATGCAGACAGGCACAGAGAGACAGACAGGGACAGTGAGACATGCAGACAGGCACAGAGAGACAGACAGGGACAGTGAGACATGCAGACAGACACATAGAGACAGACAGGGACAGTGAGACATGCAGACAGGCACAGAGAGACAGACAGGGACAGTGAGACATGCAGACAGGCACAGAGAGACAGACAGGGACAGTGAGACATGCAGACAGACACATAGAGACAGACAGGGACAGTGAGACATGCAGACAGACACAGAGAGACAGACAGGGACAGTGAGACATGCAGACAGACACAGAGAGACAGACAGGGACAGTGAGACATGCAGACAGGCACAGAGAGACAGACAGGGACAGTGAGACATGCAGACAGACACATAGAGACAGACAGGGACAGTGAGACATGCAGACAGGCACAGAGAGACAGACAGGGACAGTGAGACATGCAGACAGGCACAGAGAGACAGACAGGGACAGTGAGACATGCAGACAGACACATAGAGACAGACAGGGACAGTGAGACATGCAGACAGGCACAGAGAGACAGACAGGGACAGTGAGACATGCAGACAGGCACAGAGAGACAGACAGGGACAGTGAGACATGCAGACAGACACATAGAGACAGACAGGGACAGTGAGACATGCAGACAGACACAGAGAGACAGACAGGGACAGTGAGACATGCAGACAGACACAGAGAGACAGACAGGGACAGTGAGACATGCAGACAGACACAGAGAGACAGACAGGGACAGTGAGACATGCAGACAGACACAGAGAGACAGACAGGGACAGTGAGACATGCAGACAGACAGACAGACAGGGACAGTGAGACATGCAGACAGACACAGAGAGGCAGACAGACACAGAGAGACAGACAGGGACAGTGAGACATGCAGACAGACACATAGGGACAGTGAGACATGCAGACAGACAGACAGACAGACAGACATATATATATATATAGTCTCACCTGCGGCCCTCCGGGAGCGTCACCTTCAGGGAGGCGGGGTTTCGGATCAGCCTATCGAGAGCAGACACTACGTCGCAGAACCTCGGCCGATTGGCTCGTTCCTTCTGCCAGCAATCCAGCATGAGAGCATGAAGGGAGGCGGGACACTCTGGGGGGGGGGGCAGACGGTAGTCCTGCTCTATGGCGTTGATCACCTGACAGTGAGATAGAGACAGGTAGGAGGGTGAGACAGGAGACAGACAGGAGAGAGACAGACAGGACAGAGATGGGTTTCTTACGTCTTGGTTGCTCATGTCCCAATATGGCCGCTCCCCGTATGACATCACCTCCCACATGACGATGCCGTAGCTCCACCCATCGCTGGCTGAGGTGAACTTCCTGAGAGTCAGATGAAATGAGATGATAACCTTTAATGAACTCAACGCCACGTCGTCCACCTGCAGCGCTGAGGCTCACCTGTAGGCGATGGCTTCAGGGGCCGTCCAGCGAATAGGAATCTTCCCTCCCTGAGGAATAGATAGACAGTTAGCCTTTCAAAATAAAAGCATGGTTATTTATTAGCACTCATCATGATAAGTCAAGTAAAACAATAATAACATAATATAAATATTCATCAACGTGTTGTTTAAACTGAGCAATAAAATACAACACATCCTCTGTGTGGTGGCCATGTTGTTTCCACACTATGCTAAGCTAACAAATCAGCGATGGGGACTTGGATAGTCTAGAGAGGCGTACTGTTCCTTTAAGACTCATAGAACATTTTAAAATAAGCTGGGTAAAAATAAATAGTTATGATTTTACAGTAAAACATAATTTCAAACTAATGTTGTCTCTTTATGAATAATTGGGATATGGCCTTTGTCTCCCGGGTGTGAACAGAGAGCATCATGGGGGATGTTAGTCAGCTGACCTACCAGAGAGCTGGTGTATGTCGGATCGGAAGAGTTCTCAGTCAGAAACCTGCTGAGACCAAAATCTGACACCTGAAAACACAAACGCAGCTGATCACACAGACAGACAGGTGGGCAGACAGACAGGTGTGCAGGCAGACAGGGGACACAGTCTCACCTTACAGACCAGGTTGGAGTTGACCAGAATGTTGCGGGCTGCCAGGTCTCTGTGGACGAAGCTCATGTCGGACAGGTACTTCATCCCCGCCGCGATGCCCCGCAGCATCCCCACCAGCTGTATGGTGGTGAACTGTCCGTCATTCACCTGCACAGACAGACGGGTCGCCGTGAGACACAGACAGGTGGACAGAGATTGTGAGACGTACTGTCATTGCTGCCCGTCTCACCCTCAGGAAACTGTCCAGCGCTCCGTTCTCCATGAACTCGGTGAGGATCATGACGGGACAGGAAGTGGTGATGACGCCCTCCAGGTGGATGATGTTGGGGTGCTGGAACTGACCCATGATGGACGCCTCCGACAGGAAGTCCCGCCTCTGCTTGTCTGTGTACCCGCCCTTCAGCGTCTTGATCGCCACGTAGTTCTCTTTCCGGCCAGGGACCCTCAGCCGACCTCGACACACCTCGCCAAACTCACCTGGACAGGTAAATATGAACTATCACCTGGACAGGTAAATATGAACTATTACTACACACCTGGACAGGTAAATATGAACCATCACCTGGACAGGTAAATATGAACCATCACCTGGACAGGTAAATATGAACCATCACCTGGACAGGTAAATATGAACTATCACCTGGACAGGTAAATATGAACCATCACCTGGACAGGTAAATATGAACTATTACTACACACCTGGACAGGTAAATATGAACCATCACCTGGACAGGTAAATATTAACCATCACCTGGACAGGTAAATATGAACTATTACTACACACCTGGACAGGTAAATATGAACCATCACCTGGACAGGTAAATATGAACCATCACCTGGACAGGTAAATATGAACTATTACTACACACCTGGACAGGTAAATATGAACCATCACCTGGACAGGTAAATATGAACTATCACCTGGACAGGTAAATATGAACTATTACTACACACCTGGACAGGTAAATATGAATTATCACCTGGACAGGTAAATATGAACCATCACCTGGACAGGTAAATATGAACTATCACCTGGACAGGTAAATATGAACTATTACTACTCACCTGGACAGGTAAATATGAACTATTACTACTCACCTGGACAGGTAAATATGAACTATTACTACACACCTGGACAGGTAAATATGAACCATCACCTGGACAGGTAAATATGAACTATCACCTGGACAGGTAAATATGAACCATCACCTGGACAGGTAAATATGAACCATCACCTGGACAGGTAAATATGAACTATCACCTGGACAGGTAAATATGAACCATCACCTGGACAGGTAAATATGAACCATCACCTGGACAGGTAAATATGAACTATTACTACACACCTGGACAGGTAAATATGAACCATCACCTGGACAGGTAAATATGAACCATCACCTGGACAGGTAAATATGAACTATTACTACACACCTGGACAGGTAAATATGAATTATCACCTGGACAGGTAAATATGAACCATCACCTGGACAGGTAAATATGAACTATCACCTGGACAGGTAAATATGAACTATTACTACTCACCTGGACAGGTAAATATGAACTATTACTACTCACCTGGACAGGTAAATATGAACTATTACTACACACCTGGACAGGTAAATATGAACCATCACCTGGACAGGTAAATATGAACTATCACCTGGACAGGTAAATATGAACTATTACTACACACCTGGACAGGTAAATATGAACCATCACCTGGACAGGTAAATATGAACTATTACTACTCACCTGGACAGGTAAATATGAACTATTACTACTCACCTGGACAGGTAAATATGAACTATTACTACACACCTGGACAGGTAAATATGAACCATCACCTGGACAGGTAAATATGAACCATCACCTGGACAGGTAAATATGAACTATTACTACTCACCTGGACAGGTAAATATGAACTATTACTACTCACCTGGACAGGTAAATATGAACTATTACTACATTACATTAAATGTCATTTAGCTGACGCTTTTATCCAAAGCGACTTACAATAAGTGCATTAAACCATGAGTCCAAACTCAGAACAACAAGAATCAAGAAAGTACAATTTCTTCAATAAAGTTAAACTACAAAGTGCTATCAGTAAGAGACATTTAAGTACTACTAAAGTGTTAAACTACAAAGTGCTATCAGTAAGAGACATTTAAGTGCTACTAAAGTGTTAAACAACAAAGTGCTATCAGTAAGAGACATTTAAGTGCTACTAAAGTGTTAAACTACAAAGTGCTATCAGTAAGAGACATTTAAGTGCTACTAAAGTGCTAAACAACAAAGTGTTATTAGTAAGGGACATTTAAGTGCTACTAAAGTGCTATCGGTAAGGGACATTTAAGTGCTACTACGGCATTTAAGTGCTACCTATTCAACGGAACCTTAGAGGAACCTTTAGAGGAACATTTGGGTCTGTAAGGAACCTTGGAGGAACCCTAGGGTCTGTAAGGAACCTTAGAGGAACATTTCGCGTCTGTAAGGGACCTTGGAGGAACCCTAGCGTCTGTAAGGAACCTTAGAGGAACATTTCGCGTCTGTAAGGGACCTTGGAGGAACCCTAGGGTCTGGTAAATATGAACTATTACTAAACACCTGTTTCTCAAAGTACCTAAAAAGGTTCCTGTGTTCCTCAGACAGATATTTACAGATCTTTAGATTCATAAAGTTTTCTTTAAATATTCCTTAAACACCCTAAAGGTTCTTTTAAAGACCCTACAGTTTCCTTACAGACCCTAGGGTTCCTCCAAGGTCCCTTACAGACGCGAAATGTTCCTCTAAGGTTCCTTACAGACCCTAGGGTTCCTCAAAGGTTCCTTACAGACCCAAATGTTCCTCTAAAGGTTCCTCTAAGGTTCCGTAAATACCTTAAATGTTCCTCTAGGGTTCCTTACAGACCCAAATGTTCCTCTAAAGGTTCCTCTAAGGTTCCATAAATACCATAAATGTTCCTCTAGGGTTCCTTACAGACCCTAGGGTTCCTCCAAGGTCCCTTACAGACGCGAAATGTTCCTCTAAGGTTCCTTACAGACCCTAGGGTTCCTCCAAGGTCCCTTACAGACGCAAAATGTTCCTCTAAGGTTCCTTACAGACCCTAGGGTTCCTCCAAGGTTCCTTACAGACCCAAATGTTCCTCTAAAGGTTCCGCTAAGGTTCCGTAAATACCTTAAATGTTCCTCTAGGGTTCCTTACAGACCCTAGGGTTCCTCAAAGGTTCCTTACAGACCCAAATGTTCCTCTAAAGGTTCCTCTAAGGTTCTGTAAAGACCTTAAATGTTCCTCTAAGGTTTCTTACAGACCCTAGGGTTCCTCAAAGGTTCCTTACAGACCCAAATGTTCCTCTAAAGGTTCCTCTAAGGTTCCGTAAATACCTTAAATGTTCCTCTAGGGTTCCTTACAGACCCTAGGGTTCCTCAAAGGTTCCTTACAGACCCGAATGTTCCTCTAAGGTTCCGTAAATACCTTAAATGTTCCTCTAGGGTTTCTTACAGACTGATAATATAATTCTTACATATGGTTCCATTCTTATGTTAATGTCCGGTTAGTTCAGAACAACGTTGGTTGGTTGACCTGGTAAAGACTCCAACGAGAGGCCTCATGAAGGTGAGCAGACGACCTTTTGTTCGACTGTCTGTGATAAACTACATTGAGTTGTCAACAGCAGAATAAGCCTCTGCCCGTACTTTAGAAATAGTTCTATGGAAATTGTCCCCGATCGCACACCACTGTGTTTTTAAGAGAACAAGTGTCCACTGGTAAAAGAATAGAGAGTTTAAATAGGACTAAGACGCTCGTGGGAGCTACCGAGGTCGACTCTTAGTCGGTAGAAATCCAAGATGGAGTCCGTGGAGACGTCGATCCCTGTGGTAACTGACAGGTTGCTCGTGCACGGTCAGTTTAATGTTCTGCTGAAGAAGGGTCTACCAGGCATCCAATTACACGCTTTCAAGACCCTAAATGTTCCTCTAAGGTTCCTTAACCCTAAATGTTCCTCTAAAGGTTCCCCAGGTAAAGACATGATGCTCACCTGCTCCGATCACTTCCTCAATCTTCACAAAAGACGCCTCGATCTCTTTGGCGAACTCCCTCACCGCCTCGTTGGGGTCCTCATACGTAAACGGGTCGATGTACACCTTCATCGCTACGACGACATCATCATTCACATCTTCATCAGTACCACCACCATCATCATCATCATCATCATCATTCTGATTTGTCAAACTGAAACTCACTCTGTCCCATCTGGTAGTGTCCACTTTTATCACTTAGTTCAGAGTCCTTCACCCTCCTGCTGATGGAGACAGACAGGAAGGAGACAGACAGGAAGGAGACAGACAGGAGGGAGACAGACAGGAGACAGACAGAAGGGAGACAGACAGGAGAGAGACAGACAGGAAGGAGACAGACAGGAAGGAGACAGACAGGAGGGAGACAGACAGGAGACAGACAGAAGGGAGACAGACAGGAGAGAGACAGACAGGAAGGAGACAGACAGGAAGGAGACAGACAGGAGGGAGACAGACAGGAGACAGACAGGAGAGAGACAGACAGGAAGGAGACAGGCAGAAGGGAGACAGACAGAAGAGAGACAGACAGGAAGGAGACAGACAGAAGGGAGACATACAGAAGGGAGACATACAGAAGGGAGACAGACAGAAGGGAGACAGGCAGAAGGGAGACAGGCAGAAGGGAGACAGACAGAAGGGAGACAGACAGGAAGGAGACAGACAGGAAGGAGACAGACAGAAGGGAGACAGGCAGAAGGGAGACAGACAGAAGAGAGACAGACAGGAAGGAGACAGACAGGAAGGAGACAGACAGAAGGGAGACAGGCAGAAGGGAGACAGACAGGAAGGAGACAGACAGGAAGGAGACAGACAGAAGGGAGACAGGCAGGAAGGAGACAGACAGAAGAGAGACAGACAGGAAGGAGACAGACAGGAAGGAGACAGACAGACAGACAGACAGACAGACAGACAGACAGACAGACAGACACAAAACCCACTCAGGAATGTTATTATCTGTCTGTATCTCTTCATCTTCTCTCAGAGTGTCGAGTTTCTCCGTCCTGATATAGTCAACGTGTCCCACCCTGCTGTGTGTGAGTGTGAGTGAGTGTGTGAGTGTGAGTGTGAGTGTGAGTGTGTGAGTGTGAGTGTGAGTGTGAGTGTGAGTGTGAGTGTGAGTGTGAGTGTGTGTGTGTGTGTGTGTCCCTGAGGTCATGTCTCCATTGTTCTTACCGGTAACAGTACAGAGCCAGGATGGCCGTTGCGATGAGAATCAGAACCCCGATGGAGACGAGAACCGCTGTCACCACCAGCTGAGAACCAACAGCTTCAGAGGACAAGGACACCAATGCTTTACTAAGAAATATATACATTTCATATATATATATATATATATATATATATACACACACACACACACACACACACACTTCAGAAAGAATTCACAGCGCTTCACTTTTTCCACATTTTTACAGCCTTATTCCAAAATGGATTAAATTAATTATTTTCCTCAACATTCTACACACAACAACCCAGAATGACAAAGTGAAAACTGTTTTTTGCAAATCTATTAAAAATAAAGAACGAACACATAACATGTACATAAGTATTCACAGCCTGTGCTCGGCACACCTATTTCTGGGCAGCTTCTCCCGTTCTGCAGAACCTCTCAAGTTCCACCAGGTTGGATGGGGAGCGTCGGTGCACAGCCAGAGATGTTCAATGGGGTTCTGGTCCCGGCTCTGGCTGGGCCGCTCCAGGACATTCAGAGTCCTTTGTTATCTTGGCTGTGGTTGGAAGATGACCCGTCGCCCCAGTCTGAGCTCCAGAGGTCTGTTTTCATCCAGGATGTCTCTGTACATGGCTGCATTCATCTTTCCCTCAATCCTGACTAGTCTCCCAGTTCCTCCTGCTGAAGAACATCCCACAGCATGATGCTGCCACCCCCATGCTCCACTGTAGAGATGGTATGGGCCAGGTGAGGAGCGGGGCTGGTTTCCTCCAGACATGATGCCACCCCCATGCTCCACTGTAGAGATGGTATGGGCCAGGTGAGGAGCGGGGCTGGTTTCCTCCAGACATGATGCCACCCCCATGCTCCACTGTAGGGATGGTATGGGCCAGGTGAGGAGCGGGGCTGGTTTCCTCCAGACATGATGCCACCCCCATGCTCCACTGTAGAGATGGTATGGGCCAGGTGAGGAGCGGGCCTGGTTTCCTCCAGACATGATGCCACCCCCATGCTCCACTGTAGGGATGGTATGGGCCAGGTGAGGAGCGGGCCTGGTTTCCTCCAGACATGATGCCACCCCCATGCTCCACTGTAGAGATGGTATGGGCCAGGTGAGGAGCGGGCCTGGTTTCCTCCAGACATGATGCCACCCCCATGCTCCACTGTAGGGATGGTATGGGCCAGGTGAGGAGCGGGGCCTGGTTTCCTCCAGACATGATGCCACCCCCATGCTCCACTGTAGGGATGGTATGGGCCAGGTGAGGAGCGGGCCTGGTTTCCTCCAGACATGATGCCACCCCCATGCTCCACTGTAGAGATGGTATGGGCCAGGTGAGGAGCGGGCCTGGTTTCCTCCAGACATGATGCCACCCCCATGCTCCAGTGTAGAGATGGTATGGGCCAGGTGAGGAGCGGGCCTGGTTTCCTCCAGACATGATGCCACCCCCATGCTCCACTGTAGGGATGGTATGGGCCAGGTGAGGAGCGGGGCCTGGTTTCCTCCAGACATGATGCCACCCCCATGCTCCACTGTAGAGATGGTATGGGCCAGGTGAGGAGCGGGGCTGGTTTCCTCCAGACATGATGCCACCCCCATGCTCCACTGTAGAGATGGTATGGGCCAGGTGAGGAGCGGGGCCTGGTTTCCTCCAGACATGATGCCACCCCCATGCTCCACTGTAGAGATGGTATGGGCCAGGTGAGGAGCGGGCCTGGTTTCCTCCAGACATGATGCCACCCCCATGCTCCACTGTAGAGATGGTATGGGCCAGGTGAGGAGCGGGCCTGGTTTCCTCCAGACATGATGCCACCCCCATGCTCCACTGTAGGGATGGTATGGGCCAGGTGAGGAGCGGGGCTGGTTTCCTCCAGACATGATGCCACCCCCATGCTCCACTGTAGAGATGGTATGGGCCAGGTGAGGAGCGGGCCTGGTTTCCTCCAGACATGATGCCACCCCCATGCTCCAGTGTAGAGATGGTATGGGCCAGGTGAGGAGCGGGCCTGGTTTCCTCCAGACATGATGCCACCCCCATGCTCCACTGTAGGGATGGTATGGGCCAGGTGAGGAGCGGGGCTGGTTTCCTCCAGACATGATGCCACCCCCATGCTCCACTGTAGGGATGGTATGGGCCAGGTGAGGAGCGGGGCTGGTTTCCTCCAGACATGATGCCACCCCCATGCTCCACTGTAGGGATGGTATGGGCCAGGTGAGGAGCGGGGCTGGTTTCCTCCAGACATGATGCCACCCCCATGCTCCACTGTAGGGATGGTATGGGCCAGGTGAGGAGCGGGCCTGGTTTCCTCCAGACATGATGCCACCCCCATGCTCCACTGTAGGGATGGTATGGGCCAGGTGAGGAGCGGGGCTGGTTTCCTCCAGACATGATGCCACCCCCATGCTCCACTGTAGGGATGGTATGGGCCAGGTGAGGAGCGGGGCCTGGTTTCCTCCAGACATGATGCCACCCCCATGCTCCACTGTAGAGATGGTATGGGCCAGGTGAGGAGCGGGCCTGGTTTCCTCCAGACATGATGCCACCCCCATGCTCCACTGTAGAGATGGTATGGGCCAGGTGAGGAGCGGGCCTGGTTTCCTCCAGACATGATGCCACCCCCATGCTCCACTGTAGAGATGGTATGGGCCAGGTGAGGAGCGGGGCTGGTTTCCTCCAGACATGATGCCACCCCCATGCTCCACTGTAGGGATGGTATGGGCCAGGTGAGGAGCGGGGCTGGTTTCCTCCAGACATGATGCCACCCCCATGCTCCACTGTAGGGATGGTATGGGCCAGGTGAGGAGCGGGCCTGGTTTCCTCCAGACATGATGCCACCCCCATGCTCCACTGTAGGGATGGTATGGGCCAGGTGAGGAGCGGGGCTGGTTTCCTCCAGACATGATGCCACCCCCATGCTCCACTGTAGGGATGGTATGGGCCAGGTGAGGAGCGGGGCTGGTTTCCTCCAGACATGATGCCACCCCCATGCTCCACTGTAGAGATGGTATGGGCCAGGTGAGGAGCGGGCCTGGTTTCCTCCAGACATGATGCCACCCCCATGCTCCACTGTAGAGATGGTATGGGCCAGGTGAGGAGCGGGGCTGGTTTCCTCCAGACATGATGCCACCCCCATGCTCCACTGTAGAGATGGTATGGGCCAGGTGAGGACTTTCCATTTCATTTACAGGTGATGGAGGCCACTGTGTACATGGGATTTTCTGGTTTTTTATTTTTAATAAAATGTCAAACCTTTTCCCCGTTGTCATTATGGGATATAACATAACAACAATGTGGAGTGAATCGCTGTGAATACTTTCCGGATGTCTGTATATTATATACACAGACAGTCAGACAGACAGGCGTCTCACCATCAGGCAGTGTGTTGAAGCTGGCCTCCGAGCTGAAGGACCCGTATCCGGCCTGTGAACGAGCTCGGACCTGAACCCGATACCTTCCTGCCCGCTGGAGCCCCGTCACCACCACCGAAGAAGACCTGCTGGACACGTACTGCCACTGCCCCGCCTCCCCGCCGTCCTGATGACATCAGTGTTACATTACAGTCTTCCAGTGTGTGTGTGTGTGTGTGTGTGTGTGTGTGTGTGTACCTTGGGGCTGTAGCGGAGCTGGTAGTCCAGGACCTGGAACTGGTTCTGCAGAAGTGGAACGTTCCACTCTAGAGTCAGACTGGATTCTGAGGCCGCAGCCCTCCTGAGGCCGGACACTGGAGGAGGAACTACACACACATTATTATTATTAATGACATTATTATTATTAATTGTAGTATTATTATCTAATAAAACGCATGCTGTTGTATGCAAGGCCTTCTGGGTAATGTAGTCCCAGGGGGGGGGGGCATATCCAGGTACTGGGTCACGTACCGTCTCTGCTGGTGGTGACGTTGACTCTGTCGGAGGCCGGCTCCGATTGGCTCAGAGCAGAGACGCCGTTCAGTGATTGGACGGTGAAGGTGTACTTGGTGTGTGGGCGGAGTCCCCACACAGAGACGCGGCGCTGAGTCAGTCCTCGCTGCGCCGGACGGTACAGAACGCTGTCACCACACGGGGAACAGGAACCAGCCAATCCCTGGAGAGGAAGCCGGAGGGGGAGGAGTCAGGAGATGAGACTGGTCCACCTGGTATTATCTTACTGGTCCACCAGTTCTTAGTGGTCCTTGTCCACCTGGTCTTATCTTACTGGTCTACCTGGTCTACGTTGGTTATGCTGCACCTGGTCTACATGGTTCTGGTGCACCTGGTCTACGTGGTTCTGCAATACCTGGTCTTATCTTACTGGTCCACCTGGCCTACGTGGTTCTGGTGCACCTGGTCTACGTGGTTCTGCAATACCTGGTCTTATCTTACTGGTCCACCTGGTCTACGTGGTTCTGGTGCACCTGGTCTACATGGTTCTGGTCTACCTGGTCTTATCTTACTGGTCCACCTGATCTACGTGGTTCCGGTGCACCTGGTCTACGTTGGTTATGGTGCACCTGGTCTACGTGGTACTGGTCTACCTGGTATACGTGGTTCTGGTGTACGTAGTCTACGTGGTTCTGGTGTACGTAGTCTACGTGGTTCTGGTGCACCTGGTCTACGTGGTTCTGGTGCACCTGGTCTACGTGGTTTTGGTGTACCTAGTCTACGTGGTTCTGGTCTATATGGTTCTGGTCAAGTGGTCTTGGATTCTATACCTTGGATGCGGTCCCACAGCTGGAACAGAAGACTCTGTAGACCAGGTCTCCTCGTCCTCCTCGGTCCAGCGGCTCACTCCACTCCAGAGTGACCGATGTGTCGTTGATCTGACTCACAATGGAGCGGGGGGCAGAGGGGGGGCCTGAGGGTCAGAGGTCAGAGGTCAAGGGGTCTCTCTGGCCCCGGGTTTAGACTCACAGGCAGATCCTATATTTCTTCTCCTTTTTTCTTTCTCTCTAAAACTAAACGGATGTTCACGACTGACGGCGACTTTATCGGGGCGATCTCACAGCGAGGAGAGATGCATTCTGGGAAACAGGAAGAAGAGAGTCTTACGTGTGCATGCGGCGTGCGGCGGGTCGGAGTCGGCTCGGCGGTAACCGGGGTGGCAGAGGCAGTAAGCGGAGCCTGGGATCAGAGTGTTGCTCCGGTCTGGACACGGGACGCAGACCCCGGGTCCTGAACCCGCCTTAAACTGTCCCGAGGGACAGGCTGCGGAAACACATGCTTCTGGATCAGGTCTGAGACCTGGACTTTACAAGAAGACTTTGGTGGTGAACCTAAATGTCCCCAACAAGTAAAAACTACAGATATGTGACAGGAAGTCAGACATGCTGCTGGTGTGATGACAACCAGACTGCTTTAAAACCAGAGTCTCACGAGAATCCACCAGACCCAGAACCCAGAGAATCCACCAGACCCAGAACCCAGAGAATCCACCCAGAACCCAGAACCCAGAGAATCCACCAGACCCAGAACCCAGAGAATCCACCCAGAACCCAGAACCCAGAGAATCCACCAGACCCAGAACCCAGAGAATCCACCCAGAACCCAGAGAATCCACCCAGACCCAGAACCCAGAGAATCCACCCAGAACCCAGAACCCAGAGAATCCACCAGACCCAGAACCCAGAGAATCCACCCAGAACCCAGAGAATCCACCCAGACCCAGAACCCAGAGAATCCACCCAGAACCCAGAACCCAGAGAATCCACCAGACCCAGAACCCAGAGAATCCACCAGACCCAGAACCCACCAGACCCAGAGAATCCACCAGACCCAGAACCCAGAGAATCCACCCAGAACCCAGAACCCAGAGAATCCACCAGACCCAGAACCCAGAGAATCCACCCAGAACCCAGAGAATCCACCCAGACCCAGAACCCAGAGAATCCACCCAGAACCCAGAGAATCCACCAGACCCAGAACCCAGAGAATCCACCAGACCCAGAACCCACCAGACCCAGAGAATCCACCAGACCCAGAACCCAGAGAATCCACCCAGAACCCAGAACCCAGAGAATCCACCAGACCCAGAACCCAGAGAATCCACCCAGAACCCAGAGAATCCACCAGACCCAGAACCCAGAGAATCCACCAGACCCAGAACCCAGAGAATCCATCAGACCCAGAACCCAGAGAATCCACCCAGAACCCAGAACCCAGAGAATCCACCAGACCCAGAACCCAGAGAATCCACCCAGAACCCAGAGAATCCACCCAGACCCAGAACCCAGAGAATCCACCCAGAACCCAGAACCCAGAGAATCCACCAGACCCAGAACCCAGAGAATCCACCAGACCCAGAACCCACCAGACCCAGAGAATCCACCAGACCCAGAACCCAGAGAATCCACCCAGAACCCAGAACCCAGAGAATCCACCAGACCCAGAACCCAGAGAATCCACCCAGAACCCAGAACCCAGAGAATCCACCAGACCCAGAACCCAGAGAATCCACCAGACCCAGAACCCACCAGACCCAGAGAATCCACCAGACCCAGAACCCAGAGAATCCACCCAGAACCCAGAACCCAGAGAATCCACCAGACCCAGAACCCAGAGAATCCACCCAGAACCCAGAGAATCCACCCAGACCCAGAACCCAGAGAATCCACCCAGAACCCAGAGAATCCACCAGACCCAGAACCCAGAGAATCCACCAGACCCAGAACCCACCAGACCCAGAGAATCCACCAGACCCAGAACCCAGAGAATCCACCCAGAACCCAGAAACCAGAGAATCCACCAGACCCAGAACCCAGAGAATCCACCCAGAACCCAGAACCCAGAGAATCCACCAGACCCAGAACCCAGAGAATCCACCCAGAACCCAGAACCCAGAGAATCCACCAGACCCAGAACCCAGAGAATCCACCAGACCCAGAACCCAGAGAATCCACCAGACCCAGAACCCAGAGAATCCACCAGACCCAGAACCCAGTGACTCATAGTTTAATTTAGGAGACCGGATCCCAGAAAGACACCACCAGGACAATGAGAGACAGGAAGTGACAGCGGCTTCAACAGGATGTGGAAAGTGCTGCCATGATGTCATCACCGCCATATCCCACACACACACACACACGTCTGTGAGTGTGTGTGTGTGTCAGCTTGTGTGTCTGTTTCTGTCTGTTGAACTCTGAACTCAAAAAGAATAATAGGAAGCTTTGAAAACCAAACTGTTCATCAAGAGATTCACTGTTGTTTATATAATTAGGGTTATTATTATTATTGTTGTTATTATTGTTGACAGGCGGCGAGACAGAGACACTGAGGAGACTCATAGCTTGGGAACCTGTCACTCAGAGAGGCCACGCCCTCAAAGCCTTGGTTTTAATTAAAAGTATTATTGATTATTATTATTATTAAAACTCACCTCGACAGCGCACGTTGGTGTCTCCCGCCTCGTATCCGGGGCGACAGGAGCAGCTGGACGTCGGCTGCCCCACCCACTGCCCGTCCTCACCGCAAAGCATGCTGGGAGGTTGAGACTGCTCGCCGGGCGGAGTCACAGCGTTCTCCACACACACACCTTGAGCCTGCAACACACACACAGTAAATTGTTTGAAACAATATGTTTTGTACCTCTGTTGACTCGGAGAACCCTGCTGTGTCTGGACTGCTGGTCTAGGCACCTTGACATAAAACGTTTACTTTGTAAACTAGTATAAAGATACTGTAATAAAATAATGATTTTATTAGGGTCCTCGTGACGACTTCATCGTCGAGGAACCTATTGTATTTTGAGGAATTATTAGTATTTTTATTAGTATTATTCTCTAGCAATGAAAGTGTTTTGGGGGGCTTTATCATATCCCACAAGTTGTTAAATTTGACATGCATATCAGGACTGGTGAAAAATGTAATATTTTAGAATTCTCACAGAGTTAAGTTGGAAAAGCCCACTTTGAATTGAATTTGGCACAAACTGCTCTACAAAAAGGTCAATGGTGGCCATAAAATGCCATTTTGAATTTAGTAAAAAACATGTTTATTTTCCATTTTCTCAGAAATGCTGGTGCCGATTTCTACAGAACTTTCTGTGGTTCAATGTCATCAGAACTTGTCAAAAGCTTGTTGATATCTCAGAGGATATGGACCAATGAATATCTAAGGGGTGTGGCCTAATATGTAAAGACACATAACTTTGAAAACACTTAGCCTATTCTCACCAGATTGCTAGCCTATGTCCACATGGCATCCCTAAAGCTACCTACCTACTCTCATCATATTTAAACATTAGGGGGCGCTGCAGTCAATCGCTCAATATCTGCATTTCTTGCCTTTTTTCACGTTTTTTCACATTTTGGGGAGTTGTAAAATAGCGAACTCCTCCTAGAGATCAAACCCGATTCATTCCAAAGTCGGGCAGTGTGATCTAGAGACCTTAGCAAAGAAAAGTTATCAAAGGATTTAAAAAATATAAAACTATGTGCGTAGGCCGCAGCGGCAAAAAACACCATTCGCCATGAAAATGGACGTTTTTTTAACTCGGCCATACATTATGTAATCTGCTCCATATTTCTAATGTGTCATGACACACTGACCCTGAAGACATCCATATGGTAATTTTGAATTCTAGTTATAGCGCCACCTAGTGGCAACATTAAGTTACATGTTTTCTACTTTTATACGTGTGTGTGTATGTGTGTGTGTGTGTGTGAGTATATGTATATATATATGTGTGTGTGTGTGTGAGTATATGTGTGTGTGTGTGTGTGAGTATATGTATATATATGTGTGTGTGTGAGTATATGTGTGTGTGTGTGTGTGTGTGTGTGAGTATATGTGCGTACGTGTATATCTACGCGTGAGTGTGTGAGTGTGTGAGGCGAAGTTTGATCCTTCGCCGTGACCGAATAAACCAATGTAACATGCTCGAAACGCAACTAAACTTAGCACATTTAAAGTCAACGATGTAGTTACCTGATACGATTTTAATGCTCGATAGCGCCCCCTACAAACATTAATTTAAGCAGCCCCAGCGCTACGTTTCACCTACATTTATGAAACTTGGTAGTCATATGTACAACATGTAAACTGAAAAGAAAGTCTCTTGGGACCATGCTCTAAACGGTACCAGAAGTCAGCCATTTGGATTTTTGTGTGATTTGTCCAGTAATTCTTGTGTATTTCATGCCACTACACATTACTGAACTCCTGATGAAGGGAATTGATCTACATGTCGAAAACTACATGTCGAAGCTTTTATTTTGTAAACTAAACTAAATAATACTTTTCTTTTATAAACTACATGTCAAAGCTTTTATTTTGTAAACTATGTGGCGATGGTGATTTTACTTTTCAAAATAAAATGTAGCTTACCTGCTCCACCAGAGAATGGGGGACGGTCTCGGGGAAGTAGGCGAAGGCGCGGCGGAGGGGGGGGCACTTCCTGTAGAAGACGCGCACGGCGAGCAGCGCCATGCAGGTGCCCTGGCTGCGGAAGGCCAGGTAGAGCCCCGCCCCCTGCAGCCGCTGCACCCGCAGCAGACGCAGGTTGGAGCGCCGCTCGCTCCGCGACATCAGCTGGTCGGCCGCCAGCGTGGACACCTTGGCGTACGGGTTCTCCATCCAGGCCGGGTGGGAGGGCGTGGCCTCGTCGCTGTCGCTCTGGTAGCTGTAGAGGTCAAAGGTCTCCTTGCAATGCCGCCAGTTCAGACTGACGCACTCCATCATGGTAAACCGGATCTCCACGTAGATGATGCTCGCCGCACGGCGAGGGATCCAGCGGGTCCTCAGCCAATAGGAGGTCGGGCTGTCCGGCGTGCAGATCTCATAGGTCCTCACGCTGGTCGCCTCCTCGTCCAGGCCACTTAGCTCTTCCCACTGCACATGGGAGCGCGGGTTATGGACTAGCCTTCTCCATTGACATGAATAGTAGCCGTTAGCGGGGAGCTAACAGCTCTCGGGACGTACCTGAGGATCTTCAGCTGGATAGTTCGTCCACCCGAGATCTGAAGTCTCCAGCTTGGTGTTCAGCAGGACCTCTGAGAGACAGACAGGTTAGTCAGTGAGACAGGTAAACACACACACACACATACATACATATACATATACACACGCTAACACACACATATACTCACACACACGCGCTTAGATATACACATACGCACATATACTCACACACACACACACACACACACATATACATATACTCACACACACACACATATACATATACTCACACACAATCACTAACACACACACGCGTAGATGTACACATACGCACATATACTCACACACACACATATACTCACACACACACACACACACATACTCACACACACACATACATATACTCACACACACACACACATATACTCACACACACACACACATACTCACACACATATACATATACTCACACACACACACACACAATCACTAACACACACACGCGTAGATATACACATACGCACATATACTCACACATATACTCACACACACATATACTCACACACACTAACACACACACACACACACACACACACACACGTACGGAGCTGTTAGAATGATCATATTATTATTAAAGTAGGATCAATGGTGTCTGGAAACATGTTGGAAGCTTTTAGCCAACAGAACAACATGTTGTTGTATTTCTAATTAATTGAAGATGAATTAACTTTATTTATTGTTGTTTCAACAGGTGAGCAATGTTCTGCACCTGGAGAGTACAATCCTTCTACTGTTGGTACTTTAAGAACATCTGGATACCGACATGTAGTCCTTCTACTGTTGGTACTTTAAGAACATCTGGATACCGACATGTAGTCCTTCTACTGTTGGTACTTTAAGAACATCTGGATACCGACATGTAGTCCTTCTACTGTTGGTACTTTAAGAACATCAGGATACCGACATGTAGTCCTTCTACTGTTGGTACTTTAAGAACATCTGGATACCGACATGTAGTCCTTCTACTGTTGGTACTTTAAGAACATCAGGATACCGACATGTAGTCCTTCTACTGTTGGTACTTTAAGAACATCTGGATACCGACATGTAGTCCTTCTACTGTTGGTACTTTAAGAACATCTGGATACCGACATGTAGTCCTTCTACTGTTGGTACTTTAAGAACATCAGGATACCGACATGTAGTCCTTCTACTGTTGGTACTTTAAGAACATCTGGATACCGACATGTAGTCCTTCTACTGTTGGTACTTTAAGAACATCTGGATACCGACATGTAGTCCTTCTACTGTTGGTACTTTAAGAACATCTGGATACCGACATGTAGTCCTTCTACTGTTGGTACTTTAAGAACATCAGGATACCGACATGTAGTCCTTCTACTGTTGGTACTTTAAGAACATCTGGATACCGACATGTAGTCCTTCTACTGTTGGTACTTTAAGAACATCTGGATACCGACATGTAGTCCTTCTACTGTTGGTACTTTAAGAACATCTGGATACCGACATGTAGTCCTTCTACTGTTGGTACTTTAAGAACATCAGGATACCGACATGTAGTCCTTCTACTGTTGGTACTTTAAGAACATCTGGATACCGACATGTAGTCCTTCTACTGTTGGTACTTTAAGAACATCAGGATACCGACATGTAGTCCTTCTACTGTTGGTACTTTAAGAACATCTGGATACCGACATGTAGTCCTTCTACTGTTGGTACTTTAAGAACATCTGGATACCGACATGTAGTCCTTCTACTGTTGGTACTTTAAGAACATCAGGATACCGACATGTAGTCCTTCTACTGTTGGTACTTTAAGAACATCTGGATACCGACATGTAGTCCTTCTACTGTTGGTACTTTAAGAACATCTGGATACCGACATGTAGTCCTTCTACTGTTGGTACTTTAAGAACATCAGGATACCGACATGTAGTCCTTCTACTGTTGGTACTTTAAGAACATCTGGATACCGACATGTAGTCCTTCTACTGTTGGTACTTTAAGAACATCAGGATACCGACATGTAGTCCTTCTACTGTTGGTACTTTAAGAACATCAGGATACCGACATGTAGTCCTTCTACTGTTGGTACTTTAAGAACATCAGGATACCGACATGTAGTCCTTCTACTGTTGGTACTTTAAGAACATCAGGATACCGACATGTAGTCCTTCTACTGTTGGTACTTTAAGAACATCAGGATACCGACATGTAGTCCTTCTACTGTTGGTACTTTAAGAACATCTGGATACCGACATGTAGTCCTTCTACTGTTGGTACTTTAAGAACATCAGGATACCGACATGTAGTCCTTCTACTGTTGGTACTTTAAGAACATCAGGATACCGACATGTAGTCCTTCTACTGTTGGTACTTTAAGAACATCTGGATACCGACATGTAGTCCTTCTACTGTTGGTACTTTAAGAACATCAGGATACCGACATGTAGTCCTTCTACTGTTGGTACTTTAAGAACATCAGGATACCGACATGTAGTCCTTCTACTGTTGGTACTTTAAGAACATCTGGATACCGACATGTAGTCCTTCTACTGTTGGTACTTTAAGAACATCTGGATACCGACATGTAGTCCTTCTACTGTTGGTACTTTAAGAACATCTGGATACCGACATGTAGTCCTTCTACTGTTGGTACTTTAAGAACATCAGGATACCGACATGTAGTCCTTCTACTGTTGGTACTTTAAGAACATCTGGATACCGACATGTAGTCCTTCTACTGTTGGTACTTTAAGAACATCAGGATACCGACATGTAGTCCTTCTACTGTTGGTACTTTAAGAACATCTGGATACCGACATGTAGTCCTTCTACTGTTGGTACTTTAAGAACATCTGGATACCGACATGTAGTCCTTCTACTGTTGGTACTTTAAGAACATCTGGATACCGACATGTAGTCCTTCTACTGTTGGTACTTTAAGAACATCTGGATACCGACATGTAGTCCTTCTACTGTTGGTACTTTAAGAACATCTGGATACCGACATGTAGTCCTTCTACTGTTGGTACTTTAAGAACATCTGGATACCGACATGTAGTCCTTCTACTGTTGGTACTTTAAGAACATCAGGATACCGACATGTAGTCCTTCTACTGTTGGTACTTTAAGAACATCTGGATACCGACATGTAGTCCTTCTACTGTTGGTACTTTAAGAACATCTGGATACCGACATGTAGTCCTTCTACTGTTGGTACTTTAAGAACATCTGGATACCGACATGTAGTCCTTCTACTGTTGGTACTTTAAGAACATCTGGATACCGACATGTAGTCCTTCTACTGTTGGTACTTTAAGAACATCAGGATACCGACATGTAGTCCTTCTACTGTTGGTACTTTAAGAACATCAGGATACCGACATGTAGTCCTTCTACTGTTGGTACTTTAAGAACATCTGGATACCGACATGTAGTCCTTCTACTGTTGGTACTTTAAGAACATCTGGATACCGACATGTAGTCCTTCTACTGTTGGTACTTTAAGAACATCTGGATACCGACATGTAGTCCTTCTACTGTTGGTACTTTAAGAACATCTGGATACCGACATGTAGTCCTTCTACTCATCCTAAAGGAACTTAATGAAGTTGAGTGGAGTGAATCTGGATCATTTAACAACAACATTGACATTTTAGGAAAGAAATGTGTAAATATTTCAATAAAGTTGAGTGAAGTCGAACATTCTTTGAGAACACGGGGGAACGTGTTTGTAATGTTCTGGAGGGAACCTTCATCAAGGGTAGAAGCTCAGATGAAGGGAACCTCACACATCTAAGATCAGGAGAACCTCACAGATCTGAGATCAGGAGAACCTCACAGATCAGAAGAACCTCACAGATGAAGAACAGATGTTCTGAAGAAGTACTCTGACACCACAGAAGTACTCAGAAGTAGAAGTACTCTGACACCACAGAAGTACTGAGAGGTAGAAGTACTCAGAGGTAGAGTACCTCTCAGAGGTAGAAGTACTCAGAGGTAGAAGTACTCAGAGGTAGAGTACCTCTCAGAGGTAGAGTACCTCTCAGAGGTAGAGTACCTCTCAGAGGTAGAGTACCTCTCAGAGGTAGAAGTACCTCTCAGAGGTAGAAGTACCTCTCAGAGGTAGAGTACCTCTCAGAGGTAGAGTACCTCTCAGAGGTAGAAGTACCTCTCAGAGGTAGAGTACCTCTCAGAGGTAGAAGTACTCAGAGGTAGAGTACCTCTCAGAGGTAGAAGTACCGGTAGAAGTACCTCTCAGAGGTAGAAGTACTCAGAGGTAGAAGTACCTCTCAGAGGTAGAAGTACTCAGAGGTAGAGTACCTCTCAGAGGTAGAAGTACTCAGAGGTAGAAGTACCTCTCAGAGGTAGAGTACCTCTCAGAGGTAGAGTACCTCTCAGAGGTAGAAGTACTCAGAGGTAGAGTACCTCTCAGAGGTAGAGTACCTCTCAGAGGTAGAGTACCTCTCAGAGGTAGAAGTACCTCTCAGAGGTAGAAGTACCTCTCAGAGGTAGAGTACCTCTCAGAGGTAGAAGTACTCAGAGGTAGAGTACCTCTCAGAGGTAGAAGTACCTCTCAGAGGTAGAGTACCTCTCAGAGGTAGAAGTACTCAGAGGTAGAGTACCTCTCAGAGGTAGAAGTACCGGTAGAAGTACCTCTCAGAGGTAGAAGTACTCAGAGGTAGAAGTACCTCTCAGAGGTAGAAGTACTCAGAGGTAGAGTACCTCTCAGAGGTAGAAGTACTCAGAGGTAGAAGTACCTCTCAGAGGTAGAAGTACCGGTAGAAGTACCTCTCAGAGGTAGAAGTACTCAGAGGTAGAAGTACCTCTCAGAGGTAGAAGTACTCAGAGGTAGAGTACCTCTCAGAGGTAGAAGTACTCAGAGGTAGAAGTACCTCTCAGAGGTAGAGTACCTCTCAGAGGTAGAAGTACCTCTCAGAGGTAGAAGTACTCAGAGGTAGAAGTACCTCTCAGAGGTAGAAGTACTCAGAGGTAGAAGTACCTCTCAGAGGTAGAGTACCTCTCAGAGGTAGAAGTACCTCTCAGAGGTAGAAGTACTCAGAGGTAGAGTACCTCTCAGAGGTAGAAGTACTCAGAGGTAGAAGTACCTCTCAGAGGTAGAAGTACTCAGAGGTAGAAGTACTCAGAGGTAGAAGTACCTCTCAGAGGTAGAAGTACTCAGAGGTAGAGTACCTCTCAGAGGTAGAAGTACCTCTCAGAGGTAGAAGTACCTCTCAGAGGTAGAAGTACCTCTCAGAGGTAGAAGTACTCAGAGGTAGAAGTACCTCTCAGAGGTAGAAGTACCTCTCAGAGGTAGAAGTACTCTCTCTTATTGATGGAGCACCGACCTTCTTCTGCTCCGCAGCAGCTCAGCAGCGGGAGGAGGAGGAGGAGCAGCCCGCAGAGGGAGGAGGCCCCACCCGGACCCCTCTGAGCCTCCATCCAGACCCGGACCCGGATCACACCTATCGATCCTTGACCGCTGACCGTCAACGTCGCGCGCACTCAGTGGGTCGCGCGCACTCAGTGGGTCGCGCGCTCCTCATTGGAACCCAGAGATCCAAAAAAACTCTTTTAGTTCAGAAAGAATCCGAAACTTTTCAAGATGGACGCCGTCAAAAGTGAAGTAGAGCTTCAGAAAGAAAAGGGAGCACTCCCCTCACCCCCTCTCACTCTCTCACTCTCTCACTCCTACATTCCGAAATGTTATCTCCTCCAGGAGAGACAGCGGGGCGTGGCTACCCCTGTGTCCGGGAAAGGAGCTCTGAAAGGCGGCCTGGTGAGCGGAGAAGGGTCGGTGTGTCGGCTGGAGGGTCCCGAAACAAACACACACACACACACACACACACACACACAGAAACAGCAGGTCCGTCCCGACCAGTCCGATCTCCGGGCGGTTCCCAGGGCTTCCAGTGGTCCCAGTCCGGACCTCCAGGAACAGCGCTCAGAAAGTTGGGACAAAAGAATCAAGTTTCGTCCTGGAGAGACGCTGAGGCCACGCCTCCTCTCCCGGCTGTGGTTGGCTGTCCGAGCCGTCAATCATCAGAGCGACAGACTGCTGTAAGGGAATGTGTCTGTCGCTCTTTAATAATGTTATTATTATTAATTATAATAATGATAAAACATGAAGGAGTAAATACTTTATTTATTTTTAAAAAATAATTAAAACAACATGAGGAAAATCCCGAGGCGTTCCCAGACCAGCTGAGAGCTCTAATCCCTCCAGCGTGTCTTCCCCGGGGCCTCCTCCCAGTTGGACAAGCCCGGACAACCATCCAGGAGGTGTCCTGATGAGATGAACCACCTCAGCTGACTCCTTTCAACACAAAGGAGTAGCGCCTCAAGTTCCTGATGTCCAAGCTCCTTAACCTATCTCTAAGGCTGAGCCCTAAGGAGGAAACTCATCTCCTTACCCTATCTCTAAGGCTGAGCCCTAAGGAGGAACCTCATCTCCTTACCCTATCTCTAAGGCTGAGCCCTAAGGAGGAACCTCATCTCCTTACCCTATCTCTAAGGCTGAGCCCTACAGAGGAAACTCATCTCCTTACCCTATCTCTAAGGCTGAGCCCTACAGAGGAAACTCATCTCCTTACCCTATCTCTAAGGCTGAGCCCTAAGGAGGAAACTCATCTCCTTACCCTATCTCTAAGGCTGATCCCTAAGGAGGAACCTCATCTCCTTACCCTATCTCTAAGACTGAGCCCTAAGGAGGAAACTCATCTCCTTACCCTATCTCTAAGGCTGAGCCCTAAGGAGGAACCTCATCTCCTTACCCTATCTCTAAGACTGAGCCCTAAGGAGGAAACTCATCTCCTTACCCTATCTCTAAGGCTGAGCCCTAAGGAGGAAACTCATCTCCTTACCCTATCTCTAAGGCTGATCCCTAAGGAGGAACCTCATCTCCTTACCCTATCTCTAAGGCTGAGCCCTAAGGAGGAAACTCATCTCCTTACTCTATCTCTAAGGCTGAGCCCTAAGGAGGAAACTCATCTCCTTACCCTATCTCTAAGGCTGAGCCCTTCAGAGGAAACTCATCTCCTTACTCTATCTCTAAGGCTGAGTCCTAAGAAGGAAACTCATCTCCTTACCCTATCTCTAAGGCTGAGCCCTTCAGAGGAAACTCATCTCCTTACCCTATCTCTAAGGCTGAGCCCTAAGGAGGAAACTCATCTCCTTACCCTATCTCTAAGGCTGATTCCTACAGAGGAAACTCATCTCCTTACCCTATCTCTAAGACTGAGCCCTTCAGAGGAAACTCATCTCCTTACCCTATCTCTAAGGCTGAGCCCTTCAGAGGAAACTCATCTCCTTACCCTATCTCTAAGGCTGAGCCCTAAGGAGGAAACTCATCTCCTTATCCTATCTCTAAGGCTGAGTCCTACAGAGGAAACTCATCTCCTTACCCTATCTCTAAGGCTGAGCCCTTCAGAGGAAACTCATCTCCTTACCCTATCTCTAAGGCTGAGCCCTAAGGAGGAAACTCATCTCCTTATCCTATCTCTAAGGCTGAGTCCTACAGAGGAAACTCATCTCCTTATCCTATCTCTAAGGCTGAGTCCTACAGAGGAAACTCATCTCCTTACCCTATCTCTAAGGCTGAGTCCTAAGGAGGAACCTCATCTCCTTACCCTATCTCTAAGGCTGAGCCCTAAGGAGGAAACTCATCTCCTTACCCTATCTCTAAGGCTGATCCCTAAGAAGGAAACTCATCTCCTTACCCTATCTCTAAGGCTGAGTCCTAAGGAGGAAACTCATCTCCTTACCCTATCTCTAAGGCTGAGCCCTTCAGAGGAAACTCATCTCCTTACCCTATCTCTAAGGCTGATCCCTAAGAAGGAAACTCATCTCCTTACCCTATCTCTAAGGCTGAGTCCTAAGGAGGAAACTCATCTCCTTATCCTATCTCTAAGGCTGAGTCCTAAGGAGGAAACTCATCTCCTTACCCTATCTCTAAGGCTGAGTCCTAAGGAGGAAACTCATCTCCTTACCCTATCTCTAAGGCTGAGTCCTAAGGAGGAAACTCATCTCCTTACCCTATCTCTAAGGCTGAGCCCTACAGAGGAAACTCATCTCCTTACCCTATCTCTAAGGCTGAGTCCTAAGGAGGAAACTCATCTCCTTACCCTATCTCTAAGACTGAGCCCTAAGGAGGAAACTCATCTCCTTATCCTATCTCTAAGGCTGAGCCCTACAGAGGAAACTCATCTCCTTATCCTATCTCTAAGGCTGAGCCCTACAGAGGAAACTCATCTCCTTACCCTATCTCTAAGGCTGAGCCCTACAGAGGAAACTCATCTCCTTACCCTATCTCTAAGGCTGAGTCCTAAGGAGGAAACTCATCTCCTTACCCTATCTCTAAGGCTGAGTCCTAAGGAGGAAACTCATCTCCTTACCCTATCTCTAAGGCTGAGCCCTAAGGAGGAAACTCATCTCCTTACCCTATCTCTAAGGCTGAGTCCTAAGGAGGAAACTCATCTCCTTACCCTATCTCTAAGGCTGAGCCCTACAGAGGAAACTCATCTCCTTACCCTATCTCTAAGGCTGAGTCCTAAGGAGGAAACTCATCTCCTTACCCTATCTCTAAGGCTGAGTCCTAAGGAGGAAACTCATCTCCTTACCCTATCTCTAAGACTGAGCCCTAAGGAGGAAACTCATCTCCTTACCCTATCTCTAAGGCTGAGCCCTAAGGAGGAAACTCATCTCCTTACCCTATCTCTAAGGCTGAGTCCTAAGGAGGAAACTCATCTCCTTACCCTATCTCTAAGGCTGAGCCCTAAGGAGGAAACTCATCTCCTTACCCTATCTCTAAGGCTGAGTCCTAAGGAGGAAACTCATCTCCTTACCCTATCTCTAAGGCTGAGTCCTAAGGAGGAAACTCATCTCCTTACCCTATCTCTAAGGCTGAGCCCTATGGAGTCATATGAAAGGAGGCAGATACCCCCCCCCCCCCCCCCCCCCCCTCCTGTTGGAGGTGTCATGTATCAGCTCCTGTTCTGTCAGGAGGTGTGAATGACAACAACAGAGGAGGGAATGGGGAGGAGGAGGGGAAGGTAAGAAGTTGAGGAGAAGGTCAAGAGGCAGGAAAAGAGAGGAAAGCGATAGGTTAGGAAGGATAGAAGTGGAGGAAAAGATGGATTGTGGGGAATTGTCACAAGTTTGTCAAACGACAGGAAGAGATGAGGGTTTGACAGACAGCTGATAGCACTGCCTCCAAAAATATGTAGTGTTCATTTCATTTATTTACTTTAAAATCATGTTTATTTATTTGTGTTTTATTATATCATTTTTGCATTTAAATTAAATGTTCTGTTATTATACTTAATATTAATTTATATTATGTTATTATTGTATATTATATTATATATTATGGTATATCATATTATACTCTATATTCATTCTCAATTGTAGTTCTAGTCAGGGTATTCACTACCCCTGTTGCATGAGAGGTGACTTGGAGAGGGTCTACTAAAATATAGATTTTAAGAATGCGTCTAAAACGAGCCCAATTTAATTGTCTAATTCGGCCTAAAGTGCAGAGGCCTGGTTATCTTCAAATACAGCTCACACTCCCATGAATTCATACATAGCGCTGTTTTAAAGTAAAGATTACATTGCTTTAACACATTCATTTCAACCACACACATTGAATACAACGGTCGACATTTATTATAACACAAAACAATAACCCACAGATTGTTAACAGAAAAACACAATAATACAGGGGATTCAATAGTCCTTATTTAAATCCTCCACAGAAAAGAGTGGCAAGTACTCACTGTTCCTTAGAGAGAGTCTTCCCCTTGTGTCCAACAGGAGGCGCTGTCCCTCGCTTGTTAGCCGCTAGCTTGTGAGGCGTTAGCTTGTTAGGCACTAGCTTGTTAACCACTAGCTTGTTAGCCGCTAGCTTGTTAATAATAATAATAATAATAATATTAATACATTTTATTTGGAGGCGCCTTTCAAGTCACCCAAGGTCACTTTACAATAAAATAATACAGGATAAAAGATAAAAGCATGAAAGATAGGAACAACATTAAAACAGAACATCAACATAAAAACAAATGAAGTGCACAGGGTCCAGTGGTTAGGCGTTAGCTTGTTAGCCGCTAGATTGTTAGCCTCTAGCAGAAGGCAGAAATGACAACAAACACATGTAAACAACTTAGCAGGGCTCTACATTATATTATTTTATATTATATTGTTGTGCGAAGAGTAAATTATTTTGTAAATAAATAAAATAAGGAAGACAAAATGAAAGAAGAGAAGAAGCATTGATGGAGGTACAACTACAACATTGAAGTACAATATTGAGGTACTTCAGTACTGTAGTACATCTTCAGTCTACAGTATGCACTTCCTGTCCTCGGTCCTCACCAAGCTCTACGCAGTACTGTGTACATGCGGTAGTATTTGTACTTTGTCTTAAGTATATGTACACACTTGTATAAATACTGTATGGAGTATGGAGTATTTATAGTCAGAAGTCAGCAGTGAAAGTATCTATAACAAGCTCATCAATGAGCCTTCATCATCATCATCATATCATCGTCATCATCACCATCATCATCATATCATCATCACCATCATATCATCGTCATCATCACCATCATCATATCATCATCACCACCATCATCATATCATCACCATCATCATATCATCATCACCATCATCATCATATCATCACCATCATCATATCATCATCACCATCATATCATCGTCATCATCACCATCATCATATCATCATCACCACCATCATCATATCATCACCATCATCATATCATCATCACCATCATATCATCGTCATCATCACCATCATCATATCATCATCACCACCATCATCATATCATCACCATCATCATATCATCATCACCATCATCATCATATCATCACCATCATCATATCATCATCACCATCATCATATCATCGTCATCATCACCATCATCATCATATCATCATCACCACCATCATCATATCATCACCATCATCATATCATCATCACCATCATCATCACCATCATCATATCATCGTCATCATCACCATCATCATATCATCATCACCATCATCATCATATCATCAACACCATCATATCATCGTCATCATCACCATCATCATATCATCATCACCATCATCATCATATCATCACCATCATCATATCATCACCATCATCATATCATCACCATCATCATATCATCGTCACCATCACCATCATCATCATATCATCACCATCATCATATCATCACCATCATCATATCATCACCATCATCATATCATCGTCACCATCACCATCATCATCATATCAACACCATCATCATATCATCACCATCATCATATCATCGTCATCATCACCATCATCATATCATCATCACCATCATCATCATATCATCACCATCATCATATCATCATCACCATCATCATCATATCATCACCATCATCATATCATCGTCATCATCACCATCATCATCATATCAACACCATCACCATCATCATATCATCGTCATCATCACCATCATCATCATATCAACACCATCATCATACCATCGTCAACATCACCATCATCATCATATCAACACCATCATCATATCATCGTCACCATCACCATCATCATCATATCAACACCATCATCATATCATCGTCATCATCACCATCATCATCAACACCACCATCATCATCATATCAACACCATCATCATATCATCACCATCATCATATCATCGTCATCATCACCATCATCATATCATCATCACCATCATCATCATCATCATCGTCAACATCAACATCATCACCATCATCATATCATCGTCATCATCACCATCATCATCATATCAACACCATCACCATCATCATATCATCGTCATCATCACCATCATCATCATATCAACACCATCATCATATCATCGTCAACATCACCATCATCATATCATCACCATCATCATATCATCATCATCACCATCATCATATCATCACCATCATCATATCATCGTCATCATCACCATCATCATCATATCAACACCATCATCATATCATCGTCAACATCAACATCATCATATCATCACCATCATCATCATCACCATCATCATATCATCATCACCATCATCATCATATCATCATCACCATCATCATCACTATCATCATATCAACACCATCATCATATCATCATCACCATCATATCATCGTCATCACCATCATCATATCATCATCATCACCATCATCATATCAACACCATCATCATATCATCACCATCATCATATCATCATCACCATCATATCATCGTCATCATCACCATCATCATATCATCATCACCATCATCATCATATCATCACCATCATCATATCATCACCATCATCATATCATCATCACCATCATCATATCATCATCACCATCATCATCATATCATCACCATCATCATATCATCATCACCATCATCATATCATCATCATCATCACCATCATCACCATCATCATCATCATCACCATCATCATATCATCATCACCATCATCATCATATCATCATCACCATCATCATCATATCATCATCACCATCATCATATCATCACCATCATCACCATCATCACCATCATCATCATCATCATCATATCATCATCACCATCATCATCATCATCATCATCATATCATCATCACCATCATCATATCATCACCATCATCACCATCACCACCATCATCATCATCACCATCATATCATCATCACCATCATCATCACTATCATCACCATCATATCATCGTCATCATCATCATCATCATATCATCATCACCATCATCATCATATCATCACCATCATATCATCGTCATCATCACCATCATCACCATCATCATCACTATCATCATCATCATATCATCACCATCATATCATCGTCATCATCACCATCATCACCATCATCATCACCATCATCATCATATCATCACCATCATCATCATCACCATCATCATCATATCATCATCACCATCATATCATCAACACCATCATCATATCATCGTCATCATCACCATCATCATATCATCATCACCATCATCATCATATCATCACCATCACCATCATCATCACCATCATCATCATATCATCACCATCATCATCATCACCATCATCATCATATCATCATCACCATCATATCATCAACACCATTATCATATCATCGTCATCATCACCATCATCATATCATCATCACCATCATCATCATATCATCACCATCATCATATCATCACCATCATCATCATCATCATATCATCATCACCATCATCATCATATCATCACCATTAATATCATCATCACCATCATCATCATATCATCACCATCATATCATCATCATCACCATCATCATCACTATCATCACCATCATCATCATCATATCATCATCACCATCATATCATCATCATCACCATCATCATCATATCATCATATCATCATCACCATCATCATCATCACCACCATCATCATCACCATCATCATATCATCATCATATCATCATCATCACCATCACCATCATATCATCATCATCACCATCATCATCATATCATCATATCATCATCACCATCATATCATCATCATCACCATCATCATCATATCATCATATCATCATCACCATCATCACCATCATCATCATCATCACCATCATCATATCATCATCATATCATCATCATCACCATCATCATCATATCATCATCATCATCATATCATCATCACCATCACCATCATCACCATCATATCATCATCACCATCATCACCACCATCATCATCATCATCACCACCATCATCATCACCACCATCATCACCATCATCACCACCATCATCATCACCATCATATCATCACCACCATCATCATCACCATCATCATCATCATCATCATATCATCATCATCACCATCATATCATCATATCATCATCACCATCATCATATCATCATCACCATCATCATCATCAAATCATCATATCATCATCACCATCATCATATCATCATCACCATCATCATATCATCATATCATCATCATCATATCATCATCACCATCATATCATCATCACCATCATCACCATCACCATCATCATATCATCATCACCATCATCACCATCATCACCATCATATCATCATCATCACCATCATCATCACCATCATCATATAATCGTCATCATCACCATCATCATCACCATCATCATATAATCGTCATCATCATCACCATCATATCATCATCATCACCATCATCATCATCATATCATCATCACCATCACCATCATCATCACCATCACCATCATCACCATCATCATATAATCGTCATCATCACCATCATCATCACCATCATCAAATAATCGTCATCATCACCATCACCATCATATCATCATCACCATCATCATCATCATCATCACCATTATCATCATCATCATCACCATCATATCATCATCATCACCATCATCATCATCATATCATCATCATCACCATCATCATCATCACCATCATCATCATCATATCACCATCATCATCACCACCATCATCATCATCATATCATCATCATCACCACCATCACCATCATCATATAATCATCATCATCACCACCATCACCATCATCATATCATCATATCATCATCACCATCATCACCATCATCATCATCATCACCATCATATCATCATCATCATCATCATCACCATCATCATCATCACCATCATCATATAATCGTCATCATCACCACCATCATCATCATCATCACCATCATCATCATCATCACCATCATATCATCATCATCACCATCATCATCATCATATCATCATATCATCATCACCATCATCACCATCACCATCATCATCACCATCATCATATAATCGTCATCATCACCATCACCATCATATCATCATCATCACCATCATCATCATCATATCATCATCACCATCATATCATCATCACCATCATCACCATCATCACCATCATATCATCATCACCATCATCACCATCATCATCATCATATCATCATCACCACCATCATCATCACCATCATCATCACCATCATATCATCATATCATCATCACCATCATCACCATCATCATCATCATATCATCATATCATCATCACCATCATCATCATCATATCATCATCACCATCGTATCATCATCACCATCATCATCATCATATCATCATATCATCATATCATCATCACCATCATCACCATCATATCATCATCACCATCATCATCACCACCATCATCATCACCATCATCACCATCATCATCATCATATCATCATCACCATCATATCATCATCACCATCATCACCATCATCACCATCATATCATCATCACCACCATCATCATCACCATCATCATCACCATCATATCATCATATCATCATCACCATCATCACCATCATCATCATCATATCATCATATCATCATCACCATCATCATCATCATATCATCATCACCATCGTATCATCATCACCATCATCATCATCATATCATCATATCATCATCACCATCATCATCATCATATCATCATATCATCATCACCATCATCACCATCATCATATCATCATCACCATCATATCATCATCACCATCATATCATCACCACCATCATCATCATCATCATCATCACCAACATATCATCATCATCATCATCATCACCAACATATCATCATCACCATCATCATCACCATCATCATCACCATCATATCATCATCACCACCATCATCATCATCATCATCATCATCACCAACATATCATCATCACCATCATCATCACCATCATATCATCATCACCATCATCATCATCATCATCATCACCATCATCACCATCATATCATCATCACCACCATCATCACCATCACCATCACCATCATCACCATCATCATCACCATCATATCATCATATCATCATCATCATCATCACCATCATCATCACCATCATTATCACCATCATATCATCATATCATCATCACCATCATCACCATCACCATCATCACCATCATATCATCATCACCATCACCATCATCACCATCATCATCACCATCATATCATCATATCATCATCATCATCACCATCATCATCACCATCATCATCACCATCATCATCACCATCATATCATCATCACCATCACCATCATATCATCATATCATCATCACCATCATCACCATCACCATCATCACCATCATCATCACCATCATATCATCATATCATCATCACCATCATCATCACCATCATCACCATCATCACCATCATATCATCATCATCATCACCATCATATCATCATCACCATCACCATCACCATCATCACCATCACCATCATCACCATCATCACCATCATATCATCATCATCATCATCACCATCATCACCATCATATCATCATCATCATCATCACCATCATATCATCATCACCACCATCATCATCATCATCATCACCAACATATCATCATCACCATCATCATCACCATCATATCATCATCACCATCATATCATCATCACCATCACCATCATCACCATCATCATCACCATCATATCATCATATCATCATCACCATCATCATCACCATCATCATCACCATCATCATCACCATCATATCATCATCACCATCACCATCATCACCATCACCATCATCACCATCATATCATCATATCATCATCACCATCATCACCATCATATCATCATCATCACCATCATATCATCATCACCATCATCATCATCATATCATCATCACCATCATCATTATCATATCATCATCACCATCATATCATCATCATCACCATCATCATCACCATCATCACCATCATATCATCATCACCATCATATCATCATCACCATCATCATCATATCATCATCACCATCATATCATCATCACCATCATCATCATCATATCATCATCACCATCATATCATCACCATCATCATCATCATATCATCATCACCATCATCACCATCATCACCATCATATCATCATCACCATCATCATCACCACCATCATCATCATCATCACCACCATCATCATCACCACCATCATCATCATCATCATCACCAACATATCATCATCACCATCATCATCACCATCATCATCATCATATCATCATCATCACCATCATATCATCATATCATCATATCATCATCACCATCATCATCATCATATCATCATCACCATCATCATATCATCATCACCATCATCATATCATCATATCATCATCATCATCACCATCATATCATCATCACCATCATCATCATCATATCATCACCATCATCATCATCATATCATCATATCATCATCACCATCATATCATCACCACCATCATCATCACCATCATCATTATATCATCACCACCATCATCATCATCATATCATCATATCATCATATCATCATCATATTATCATCACCATCATCACCATCATCATCATCATATCATCATATCATCATCACCATCATCATCATCATATCATCATATCATCATCACCATCATCACCATCATCACCATCATCATCACCATCATCACCATCATATCATCACCACCATCATCATCATCATCATCATCACCAACATATCATCATCACCATCATATCATCATCACCATCATCATCACCATCATATCATCATCACCATCACCATCATCATCACCATCATCATCACCATCATATCATCATCACCATCACCATCATCACCATCATCACCATCATCATCACCATCATATCATCATATCATCATCACCATCACCATCATCACCATCATCACCATCATCATCACCATCATATCATCATATCATCATCACCATCATCATATCATCATCACCATCATCATATCATCATCACCATCATCATATCATCATCACCATCATCATATCATCATCACCATCATATCATCATCATCACCATCATCATCACCATCATCACCATCATCACCATCATCATCACCATCATATCATCATATCATCATCACCATCATATCATCATCACCATCATCATCATCTCATCATCATCATCATATCATCATCATCACCATCATCATCATCACCATCATCATCACCATCATATCATCATCGCCATCATATCATCATCATCATCATCACCATCATCATCACCATCACCATCATATTACCATCACCATCATCATCATATCATCGTCATCATCACCATCATCATCATCATATCATCACCATCATCACCATCATCATCATCATATCATCGTCATCATCACCATCACCACCATCATCATCATGTCATCATCACCATATCACCATCATCATCATGATATCATATCATCACCATCATCTTCTTCTTCATCACCATCATCTTCTTCATCACCATCATATCTTCATCATCACCATCATATCTTCATCATCATCACCATCATCTTCTTCATCACCATCATATCTTCATCATCATCACCATCATCTTCTTCATCACCATCATATCTTCATCATCATCACCACCATCACTATCATCTTCTTCTTCATCATCATCATCACCATCATCAACATTATCCTCATCACCATCAACACCATCATCATCATCCTCACCATCATCTTCTTCATCATCATCCTCAACACCATCGTCACAATCACCATCATCTTCTTCATCATCACCATAATCATATCTTCATCATCACCATCATCATCAGACAGGAAGAAGAATACAGTCTGTCTCTCTGGTCGTCTCTCAGTCAGCCCCAAAGCATTGTGGGCCGTGTCTTCATGGCTGACACACCCGTGTGACCTTTGACCCCGTCCCTGCAGTAGCTCCACTTCCTGTGCGCTCCTCCCTCCTGGACTTCCTGTGTGTCTCTTCTGTGTGAATCCTGGCCTCCGATTGGCCGCTCGGAACATTCCATCAGCAGACAGGAAGTGATGTCCCTGACCCTCATTTCCTACGTTTCCCATGATGCCTTTCATTATGGAGCCGTTCAGTCTGAGCAACCAGATCTGCTGATGATGTCACAAGTTTCAAACGTGTTTCATCTGACGGCTGATTACAAGTAATACAAATATGGGACAGACAGACAGTGAAACAGACAGGCAGGCAGACAGGCAGACAGACAGTGAAACAGAGACAGAGAGGCAGACAGACAGACAGTGAAACAGAGACAGAGAGGCAGACAGACAGACAGTGAAACAGAGACAGAGAGGCAGACAGACAGACAGTGAAACAGAGAGACAGATAGGCAGGCAGACAGACAGACAGTGAAACAGAGACAGAGAGGCAGACAGACAGACAGTGAAACAGAGAGACAGATAGGCAGGCAGACAGGCAGACAGACAGTGAAACAGAGACAGAGAGGCAGACAGACAGACAGTGAAACAGAGAGACAGATAGGCAGGCAGACAGACAGACAGTGAAACAGAGAGACAGACAGGCAGGCAGACAGACAGTGAAACAGAGAGACAGATAGGCAGGCAGGCAGACAGACAGTGAAACAGAGAGACAGACAGGCAGGCAGACAGACAGTGAAACAGAGAGACAGATAGGCAGGCAGACAGACAGACAGTGAAACGGAGAGACAGACAGGCAGGCAGACAGACAGTGAAACAGAGAGACAGATAGGCAGGCAGACAGACAGTGAAACAGAGACAGACAGACAGACAGGCAGGCAGACAGTGAAACAGAGAGGCAGACAGGCAGGCAGACAGACAGACAGTGAAACAGACAGGCAGGCAGACAGGCAGACAGACAGTGAAACAGAGAGACAGACAGGCAGGCAGACAGACAATGAAACAGAGAGACAGACAGTGAAACAGAGAGACAGAGAGGCAGACAGACAGACAGTGAAACAGAGAGACAGACAGGCAGGCAGACAGACAATGAAACAGAGAGACAGACAGTGAAACAGAGAGACAGAGAGGCAGGCAGACAGACAGTGAAACAGAGAGACAGACAGGCAGGCAGACAGTGAAACAGAGAGACAGACAGTGAAACAGAGAGACAGACAGTGAAACAGAGAGACAGACAGTGAAACAGAGAGACAGACAGGCAGGCAGGCAGACAGACAGTGAAACAGAGAGACAGATAGGCAGGCAGACAGACAGACAGTGAAACAGACAGGCAGGCAGACAGACAGTGAAACAGAGAGACAGACAGGCAGGCAGACAGTGAAACAGAGAGACAGACAGTGAAACAGACAGACAGACAGGCTGCTGTCGTTCTCAGCTTGTTTACACATGGACCTCAAACTCATGTCTCCTGTTTCCTCTGATCCTCCGACATCTGGGACGAGTTAGATGAAGGAATGAAGGAGAGACAGGCAGGCAGAGTCAGACAGAGAGACAGACAGGCAGTCAGACAGACAGACAGAGTCAGACAGAGTCAGACAGAGAGACAGACAGGCAGAGTCAGACAGACAGACAGAGTCAGACAGAGAGACAGACAGGCAGAGTCAGACAGACAGACAGAGTCAGACAGAGAGACAGACAGGCAGAGTCAGACAGACAGACAGACAGGCAGAGTCAGACAGAGAGACAGACAGGCAGAGTCAGACAGAGAGACAGGCAGGCAGAGTCAGACAGAGAGACAGACAGGCAGAGTCAGACAGAGAGACAGACAGGCAGAGTCAGACAGAGACAGACAGACAGAGTCAGACAGAGAGACAGACAGACAGAGTCAGACAGAGAGACAGACAGACAGAGTCAGACAGAGTCAGACAGAGAGACAGACAGACATAGTTCACCTCTTCATCTTTTTTATTATATTCGTATAGTCAGTTTCCACATCTGTTTTCATTCTGTCATGTGTGTGTGTAGAAGGTGATTTGTCGTTCTTATCTCAGTGACAGATCCCAAAGTCAGTGCACAGGCGCGTTTAGACGCGAAAAGGGGGCGTGGCTTATCTCCGTGGCTTGTCTCCGTAAAGTTATAACTACCGCTGTCCGCCATGAAATAAATAACCACTATTTCTACTCTGTACTTGTTGTGGAAATCCCACAAACGTCGGAACATCAGCCGCCCTCGTGTTTGGGTTCATAACATCACCCGTCACCGCAGCTCGGAGAATTTCACCGTCTTCTCCAGGAACTGCGTCTGGATGACTGCCGCTTCCAGCGCTACTTCAGGCTAACCTGTAGCTGTATTAAAGAGCTACAGGTTAGCCTGAAGTAGCTTCCAGCGCTACTTCAGGCTAACCTGTAGCTGTATTAAAGAGCTACAGGTTAGCCTGAAGTAGCTTCCAGCGCTACTTCAGGATAACCTGTAGCTGTGTTAAAGAGCTACAGGTTAGCCTGAAGTAGCTTCCAGCGCTACTTCAGGCTAACCTGTAGCTGTATTAAAGAGCTACAGGTTAGCCTGAAGTAGCTTCCAGCGCTACTTCAGGCTAACCTGTAGCTGTATTAAAGAGCTACAGGTTAGCCTGAAGTAGCTTCCAGCGCTACTTCAGGCTAACCTGTAGCTGTGTTAAAGAGCTACAGGTTAGCCTGAAGTAGCTTCCAGCGCTACTTCAGGATAACCTGTAGCTGTGTTAAAGAGCTACAGGTTAGCCTGAAGTAGCTTCCAGCGCTACTTCAGGCTAACCTGTAGCTGTGTTAAAGAGCTACAGGTTATCCTGAAGTAGCTTCCAGCGCTACTTCAGGATAACCTGTAGCTGTGTTAAAGAGCTACAGGTTAGCCTGAAGTAGCTTCCAGCGCTACTTCAGGCTAACCTGTAGCTGTATTAAAGAGCTCGGGGGGTCCGCAAATCGCTACGATGTCCTCCATGTTTTTCTGATTCAACAACGGCAGGACAGTGACGGGCGGAGCATCTTAACGCTGATTGGCTGTCGCCTCGGGCAAATTTCATCAAACGCGTCAAACGCGTCTGTGCGTTGACTTTGGGATCTGGTCGCACGGAATTTCCTGCGTTTGGTGTGAACACAGCATAAGAGCTTTTGTGGAACTCTTTACTCAGAGACTCATCACAAACTCCCCTCAGAGGGCTTTACAGTCTGTACACATACGACATTCCTGACCTTTGACCTCAAAGGATCAGGAACAACTCCCAAGAAAAGAACCCTTCAGGAGACAGAGGAGAGACAGAAGCAATAGATGTCATGTGACCAGATGAACAATAGATGTCATGTGACCAGATGAACAAGAGATGTCATGTGACCAGATGAATAATAGATGTCATGTGACCAGATGAATAATAGATGTCATGTGACCAGATGAACACTAGATGTCATGTGACCAGATGAACACTAGATGTCATGTGACCAGATGAACACTAGATGTCATGTGACCACATGAACAATAGATGTCATGTGACCAGATGAACAAGAGATGTCATGTGACCAGATGAACACTAGATGTCATGTGACCAGATGAACACTAGATGTCATGTGACCAGATGAACACTAGATGTCATGTGACCAGATGAACAATAGATGTCATGTGACCAGTTGAACACTAGATGTCATGTGACCAGATGAACAATAGATGTCATGTGAGACTTCTCTATCTCTCTTCCACAGCGCTGACCCCAGTACGTATTATAAACGAGAATCTGTGTGTGAGAAACTGCCTTGATTAAGTAGCACAGCTGTGTCCCTGACTAATCTGGTATTTCGTGAAAAAGAACCTGTCAAACTGTGGAATGTCACAGAAAACTATAACTCTGATCTCAAACATGTGGACATTAGGAGAGGCTCAAGGCTTGTCAACGTTTACGCGTCCTGAAATGTGTTTTGGGTTTAGATATGACGGCTTAATGCTCTCACTTCTTTAAAGAAAAGGTGGCTCGGTTGGAGTCAGATGGGGCAGAGAGGTGGACTCCCTCGTTAAGGGTTCTCCTGACACATGTGGGAAACATTGTGGATTCCATCGACACATGTGAGGACCAGCACAACAATCCCTACGTTTTGATCCATAAATGGTGTAAAAAGAGTGAACATGGTACCTTTATTTTTGTAGGACTTTCGGTGTCTCCCTCTCACTCTGGCAGTTGGATCTGAACATCCCGTCCCACACACACACATTATAAACTCTGAAACAGCCCGGAAATCTACCGAAACCCGAACAAAGATTCCATGTAAACTGTGCTAGCTATGAAAAAATGTCCAATTTGGCAAATAAGCGCCATCCTTTTGTTAACGTTTTAAACTTTAAATCATTTCTCTACCTTAATGTATGGAGACACAGTGTGGGCACAAAGATTAGTGTTGATTAGCGTTTTCTCTTCTGAAACCCCATTCAAGTGAAGCTGGTCCACACGTTTTTATGTGTTTGTTACATGTGTGTGTAACTGCTCTGAGAGGGAACGCTTGACCTCTGGATAGTACAATGTGGAGGTCCATGACGAGGAGAAGCAGTTCAACGCATTCATGAGGATGATGATGGCCATCTTCAAACCTTGAGCCTCTTGTGTTACCTGGATGACATCGTTGTCTTTGCACCCAACTAACAGCTGCAGAGGCTGGAAATGGTGTTTGAGAAGCTAAAGGTGAACTGAACTAAGACAAGAGATCACATGACTCCTGTATTAGCTGCTCTGCACTGGCTCCCTGTAAAATCAAGAATCACATTTAAAATTCTTCTCCTCACCTACAAAGCCTTGATTGGTGATGCACCATCATATCTTAAGGAGCTTGTAGTACCATATTGCCCCACTAGAGAGCTGCTCACTAAATGCGGGGCTACTTGTGGTTCCTAGAGTCCTAAGAAGTAGGATGGGAGCCAGAGCCTTCAGTTATCAAGCTCCTCTTTTATGGAACCAGCTTCCACTTTCAGTCCTGGAGGCAGACACAGTCACCTCATTCAAGAATAGACTTAAGACTTTCCTCTTTAATAGCCCTTATAGTTAGGGCTGAATCAGGTTTGCCCTGGTCCAGCCCCTTGATATGCTGCTATAGGCTTATAGGCTGCTGGGGGATGTTTTAGGATACACTGAGCACCTCTCTCCTCTTCTCTCTCTCCTTATGGATGAATTTACATCTCTCCATTGCACCTTATTAACTCTGCTTCCTCCCCGGAGTCGTTGTGACTTCACGTCTCATAGGGTCCATTGGACCTGGAGGTGCCTGAAGCCTCCTGCCTGGTGAGCCATATTGTGTGTGTGTCATTTAGTCTCCCAGTAACACCAGCAGCTTGTGGCTCAGTGAACTGGTTTCACCGCTGAGGTCACAATACGTCACGTCTTCTGACCCCGCCCCCTTTTCTCAGGCTCTGGCGTCGAGCTCTCACCTCCCGCGTTCACCTGGATTCGGATGGGTCGCAGTGAGGGGCGTGGTCATCGCCCACCTGTCAATCATTAATCAATACATTATCTAATCACATCTGCAATCTTGTTTTTGTGAGGATCAATAAAAACATTGATGAGCTGATTGGTTGACGTTCTTCAGCTGTAAGAACTACCTGCAGCTTTAATCTCAACAAAAGCATCAAACTGTAAAACAACCAAATGTTCTGCAAGAACAACCAAATGTTCTGCAAGAACAACCAAATGTTCGGCAAATGTTCTGCAAGAACAACCTCGTGTCACTTCCTGTCAGCGCCCAGTCAAAGGTCGCCCAGCGGGAGGACAGTGTCCCACAATCCTTTGCTCTGGCTTGATGAGGAACAGAAACCCTCGCTGTCCAATCAGACTCCAGCTTGTTACCGTCTGTGATGTCATCAAACTGGCTCGACCGTTCAACCAATCAGCTACGAGCTCACGAGTCAAAGATACAGCGTCCAATCAGCTTCCTCCTCTCCTGTCTATCAAGGTCCAGTGTGGTCGCCATGGAAACTGGCGAGATGTGTCACATCCTGTCCTGGTGACATCACTTCCTCTGGGCGGGGCCTTTGTGGAACAGGTAGATTGGCCGCTGATTACCTGGAAGAATGCACCAATCAGATCACATGTTAGAGTGGACACCTGTATGTGTGTGTGCGTACCAATGTGTGTGTGTGTACACCATTGTACACCTGTGCATACCTGTATGTGTACCTGTATGTGTGTGTGTGTGTACCTGTGTAACTGTGTATGTATGTGTAACTGTGTACCTGTGTGTATGTGTAACTGTGTATGTGTGTGTAACTGTGTACCTGTGTGTATGTGTAACTGTGTGTGTGTGTAACTGTGTGTGTGTGTAACTGTGTGTGCGTGTACCTGTGTGTGTGTACCAGTGTGTGCGAGTACCTGTGTGTGCGTGTACCTGTGTGTGTGTACCAGTGTGTGCGAGTACCTGTGTGTGTGTGTACCAGTGTGTGCGAGTACCTGTGTGTGTGTGTACCAGTGTGTGCGAGTACCTGTGTGTGTGTACCAGTGTGTGCGAGTACCTGTGTGTGTGTGTGTACCAGTGTGTGCGAGTACCTGTGTGTGCGTGTACCTGTGTGTGCGTGTACCTGTGTGTGCGTGTACCTGTGTGTGTGTACCAGTGTGTGCGAGTACCTGTGTGTGTGTGTACCTGTGTGTGCGTGTACCTGTGTGTGTGTGTGTGTACCAGTGTGTGCGAGTACCTGTGTGTGCGTGTACCAGTGTGTGTGTGTACCTGTGTGTAAGTTTGTACCAGTGTGTGCGAGTACCTGTGTGTGTGTGTGTGTACCAGTGTGTGCGAGTACCAGTGTGTGTGTACCTGTGTGTGCGTGTACCTGTGTGTGTGTGTGTGTGTGTGTATACCTGTGTGTGCGTGTACCTGTGTGTGCGTGTACCTACCTGTGTACCTGTGTGTGTGTACCAGTGTGTGCGAGTACCTGTGTGTGTGTGTGCGTGTACCTGTGTGTGTGTACCAGTGTGTGCGAGTACCTGTGTGTGCGAGTACCAGTGTGTGCGTGTACCAGTGTGTGCGTGTACCAGTGTGTGCGAGTACCTGTGTGTGTGTGTACCTGTGTGTGCGAGTACCTGTGTGTGCGAGTACCTGTGTGTGTACCAGTGTGTGCGAGTACCTGTGTGTGTGTACCTGTGTGTGCGAGTACCTGTGTGTGCGAGTACCTGTGTGTGCGAGTACCTGTGTGTGCGAGTACCAGTGTGTGCGAGTACCAGTGTGTGCGAGTACCAGTGTGTGTGTGTGTGTACCAGTGTGTGTACCTGTGTGTGTGTGTATCTGTGTGTGCATGTACCTGTGTGTGTGAACCTGTGTGTGTGTACCTGTGTGTGTGTACCAATGTGTGCGTGTACCTGTGTGTGAACCTGTGTGCGTGTACCTGTGTGTGTGTGTGTGTGTGTTTGTACCAGTGTGTGCGAGTACCTGTGTGTGTGTGTGTGTGTGTGTGTACGTGTACCTATGCCAGTGTGTACCTGTGTGTGTGTGTGTGTGTGTGTGTGTGTGTACCTGTGCATGTACCTGTGTGTATGTGTGTGTGTGTGTGTGTACCAGTGTTTGCGAGTACCTGTGTGTGTACGTGTACCTATGCCAGTGTGTACCTGTGTGTGTGTGTGTGTGTGTGTGTGTGTACCTGTGCATGTACCTGTGTGTATGTGTAACTGTGTGTGTGTATGTGTAACTGTGTGTGTGTATGTGTACCTGTGTACCTGTGTGTATGTGTACCAGTGTATGTGTACATCTGTGCTTGTGTGTGTGTGTGTGTGTGTGTGTGTGCGTGTACCTATGACTGTGTGTACGTGTACCTGTGTGTGTGTGTGTGTGTGTACCTGTGTGCGTGTATCTGTGTGTACCTGTGTATGCGTGTACCTGTGTGTGCGTGTACCTGTGTGTGCGTGTACCTGTGTGTGCGTGTACGTGTACCTGTGTGTGTGTGTGTGTGTGCGTGTACGTGTACCTGTGTGTGCGTGTACCTATGGCTGTGTGTACCTATGACTGTGTGTGCGTGTACCTGTGTGTACGTGTACCTATGACTGTGTGTGCGTGTACCTGTGTGTACGTGTACCTATGACTGTGTGTGCGTGTACCTGTGTGTACGTGTACCTATGACTGTGTGTGTGTGTACCTGTGTGTACGTGTACCTGTGTGTGTGTGTGTGTGTGCGTGTACCTGTGTGCGTGTATCTGTGTGTACCTGTGTATGCGTGTACCTGTGTGTGTGTGTGTGTGTGTGTGTGTACCTGTGTGCGTGTATCTGTGTGTACCTGTGTATGCGTGTACCTGTGTGTGTGTGTGTGTGTGTGTGTGTGTGTGTACCTGTGTGTGCGTGTACCTGTGTGTGCGTGTACCTGTGTGTGCGTGTACGTGTACCTGTGTGTGCGTGTACGTGTACCTGTGTGTGTGTGTACGTGTACCTGTGTGTGCGTGTACCTATGGCTGTGTGTACCTATGACTGTGTGTACGTGTACCTATGACTGTGTGTGTGTGTACCTGTGTGTACGTGTACCTGTGTGTGTGTGTGTGCGTGTACCTGTGTGTGTGTGTGTGTGTGTGTGTGTGCGTGTACCTGTGTGTACGTGTACCAGTGTGTGCGAGTACCTGTGTGTGCGTGTACCTGTGTGTGTGTTTGTACCAGTGTGTGTGTTTGTACCAGTGTGTGCGAGTACCTGTGTGTGTGTGTGTGTGTGTACCAGTGTGTGCGAGTACCAGTGTGTGTGTACCTGTGTGTGCGTGTACCTGTGTGTGTGTGTGTGTGTGTGTGTGTGTGTGTGTACCAGTGTGTGCGAGTACCTGTGTGTGTGTGCGAGTACCTGTGTGTGCGTGTACCTGTGTGTGTGTACCAGTGTGTGTACCAGTGTGTGCGAGTACCTGTGTGTGCGAGTACCCGTGTGTGCGTGTACCTGTGTGTGTGTGTGTGTGTGTGTGTGCGTGTACCTGTGTGTGCGTGTACCTGTGTGTGTGTACGTGTACCTGTGTCTGTGTGTGTGTACCTGTGTGTGCGTGTACCTGTGTCTGTGTGTGTGTACCTCTGTGTGTGTGTGTGCATGTACCTGTGTGTGTGTGTGTGTGTACCAATGTGTGTGTTTGTACCAATGTGTGCGAGTACCCGTGTGTGTGTGTGTGTGTGTGCGTGTACCTGTGTGTGCGTGTACCTGTGTGTGTGTGTGTGTACCTGTGTGTACGTGTACCTGTGTCTGTGTGTGTGTACCTGTGTGTGCGTGTACCTGTGTCTGTGTGTGTGTACCTGTGTGTGTGTGCATGTACCTGTGTGTGTGTGTGTGTGTGTACCAATGTGTGTGTTTGTACCAATGTGTGCGAGTACCCGTGTGTGCGTGTACCCATGTGTGCGAGTACCCGTGTGTGTGTGTACCTGTGTGTGCGAGTACCCGTGTGTGCGTGTACCCGTGTGTGTGTGTACCTGTGTGTGCGTGTACCAGTGTGTGCGTGTACCCGTGTGTGTGTGTGTGTGTGTGCGTGTACCTGTGTGTGCGTGTACCTGTGTGTACGTGTACCTGTGTGTGTGTGTGTGTGTGTGTGTGCGTGTACGTGTACCTGTGTGTGCGTGTACCTATGGCTGTGTGTACCTATGACTGTGTGTGCGTGTACCTGTGTGTACGTGTACCTATGACTGTGTGTGCGTGTACCTGTGTGTGCGTGTACCTATGGCTGTGTGTACCTATGACTGTGTGTGCGTGTACCTGTGTGTACGTGTACCTATGACTGTGTGTGCGTGTACCTGTGTGTGCGTGTACCTATGGCTGTGTGTACCTATGACTGTGTGTGCGTGTACCTGTGTGTACGTGTACCTATGACTGTGTGTGCGTGTACGTGTACCTGTGTGTGCGTGTACCTATGGCTGTGTGTACCTATGACTGTGTGTGTGTGTACCTGTGTGTGTGTGTGTGTGTGTGTGTGTGTGTGTGTGCGTGTACCTGTGTGTACGTGTACCTGTGTGTGCGTGTACCTATGACTGTGTGTGCGTGTACCTGTGTGTACGTGTACCTATGACTGTGTGTGCGTGTACCTGTACCTATGCCTGTGTGTGTGTGTGTACCTGTGTGGGTGTGTGTACCAGTGTGTGTACCTATGCCTGTGTGTGCGTGTACCTGTGTGTGTGATGAGTCTGTAGGAGGTGAAGCCCACGCTGTCAGTCAGGTAGCAGGTGAAATGTTCTGGTCTCAGTCTCAAACTCCTGAAGTTACGATCCGTCGCATCCTGAAGCAGACAACTTTGTTTTAGAGTGTATTTGTACATAAATATATATTAGTTTTCACACACACACACACACACACACGGGTTACCGAGGCCCTCTTGTGGCTGTAGCTGCTCCATGGTTGTGGCTCAAGCATGAATAATCCGCCTGACGACAGGCTCTGATAGGCCCGTCTGAACAGAGTGGCCACGCCCCCGTCGCCTGACTGCAGCTGCACCCATTTGGTCACGCCCAGACACATGATGACGTCATACTGGCCCTGCCCAGCCCACGACTCTCGCCCCGACACGTAGTCCCCCTGTGGGAGGAGTCAGAGCTGTGATGCCAGCAGGGCAATGATGATGTCAGAGGCTCATGTGTGGCTTGTGTGAAGACTCACCTGGATGAAGGTGATGTTGCTGGGGAACCTGGAGGAGGAGGAGGATGAAGATAGGAGGAGAGGAGGAGCAGAGAGAGGACCTCGACTCACCCTGAAGGACAGGGGAAGGGGGAGGAGCTGGACCTCCTCCTGCCCTTCTTCCTTCTTCCTCCTCCTCCTCCTCTCCTCTACTACGAGGTCATGTGACAGGAAGTGCCTGATGTTCTGCTTGGCAGTGTGGACCAATCGACGGTCTAGCTCCACCCCTAGGATGTGGGTGGGGTTGAACCTCCGGGCAACAGCAAGCGTCAGGTGACCGGTGCCGCAGCCCACGTCCAGCACGTTCTTGTCTCTGAACCAATCGGATTGTAGGAGGCGGAGCCGCGGGTCCTCCCCGGCCCCGACACGCCCCTCCCCCCCGTCGCCGTAGAAACCGTGGTAGCCGTAGTAACAGCTGTGGTTGCCGTACTGGTAGCGGCGCTTGTCTTTCTTATTCTCTGGTGGATTAGCAGAGCCGGGCTGTAGTCCTGCACACCTGTCGGGTGCAGCCAATCAGATTACAGGATTCTACTCCACTTCAGGTGTAACTTCCTGTCACCACATCTAGCCTCACTTCATGACACCTCATATAATCTCACTTCCTGTCATCTCTTTTTATAGATCGGGATTTTACTCCACTTCAGGTGTGACACTAACCTGCCGGCTTTAGCCCCTCCCACCAGGGGTGTCTGGAATCTGGTTGGCTGAGCTATGGTTGCCACGGTATCGGTGTTGTCAGCCGACCTCGTCGAGGCCGTGCGGCGCCGTCGGCATCTGCGGCCGTCTCCCTGGTTACCAGGCTTCTGGGCGTGTCCCGGCAGAGGGTGGGTGTGTCTCCTGGGGAGGATGGGGGGCGGAGCTACATCGTCCCGGCAGGTGATGGCCGTGTTGAGTTCACAGGGCAGAGGAGACGCTGAAACGCTGCCCCCTCTGGTCAACAGAGGAACTGCACACAACCAAGTCATTAACCCACTGAACCCAAATGGACCACACCGTGTATCAGAGCCACCAGCTGTCAGCACCGAGACATGCGAGACAGGTGGTCACGTGAGACAGGTGGTCACCTGGTCAGCACGTGAGACAGGTGGTCACGTGAGACAGGTGTTCACATGAGACAGGTGTTCACGTGAGACAGGTGTTCACGTGAGACAGGTGAGCATGTGAGACAGGTGAGCACGTGAGACAGGTAAGCACATGAGACAGGTGGTCACCTGGTCAGCACGTGAGACAGGTGGTCACGTGAGACAGGTGGTCACGTGAGACAGGTGGTCACCTGGTCAGCACGTGAGACAGGTAGTCACGTGAGACAGGTGTTCACGTGAGACAGGTGGTCACCTGGTCAGCACGTGAGACAGGTGGTCACGTGAGACAGGTGAGCACGTGAGACAGGTAAGCACATGAGACAGGTGGTCACCTGGTCAGCACGTGAGACAGGTGGTCACGTGAGACAGGTGGTCACCTGGTCAGCACGTGAGACAGGTAGTCACGTGAGACAGGTGTTCACGTAAGACAGGTGTTCACGTGAGACAGGTGAGCACGTGAGACAGGTGTTCACATGAGACAGGTGGTCACGTGAGACAGGTGGTCACCTGGTCAGCATGTGAGACAGGTGTTCACGTGAGACAGGTGAGCATGTGAGACAGGTGAGCACGTGAGACAGGTGTTCACCTGAGACAGGTGAGCATGTGAGACAGGTGAGCACGTGCGACAGGTGGTCACCTGGTCAGCATGTGAGACAGGTGTTCACGTGAGACAGGTGAGCATGTGAGCACGTGAGACAGGTGAGCATGTGAGCATGTGAGACAGGTAAGCATGTAAGACAGATGAGCATGTGAGACAGGTGTTCACCTGAGACAGGTGAGCATGTGAGACAGGTGTTCACCTGAGACAGGTGAGCATGTGAGACAGGTGGTCACCTGGTCAGCATGTGAGACAGGTGTTCACGTGAGACAGGTGAGCATGTGAGACAGGTGAGCACGTGAGACAGGTGGTCACCTGGTCAGCACGTGAGAAAGGTGGTCACGTGAGACAGGTGGTCACCTGGTCAGCATGTGAGACAGGTGATCACGTGAGACAGGTGAGCATGTGAGACAGGTGAGCACGTGAGACAGGTGTTCACCTGAGACAGGTGAGCATGTGAGACAGGTGAGCACGTGCGACAGGTGGTCACCTGGTCAGCACGTGAGAAAGGTGGTCACGTGAGACAGGTGGTCACCTGGTCAGCACGTGAGAAAGGTGGTCACGTGAGACAGGTGGTCACCTGGTCAGCACGTGAGACAGGTGGTCACCTGGTCAGCACGTGAGACAGGTGATCACGTGAGACAGGTGACTGTTCAAAAATGCCGCCACTCGCACAACCACAACCACTGCTCGATCCCCGCTCTCCCCATAGTTCATGTTGAAGTGCCCTTGAGCAAGAAACTGAACCCCCCAGTTGCTCCTTAATAACTGAGGATGGGTCAATGCAGAGAAGAAGTTACCATGGGGATCAATAAAGTGTACATTATTATTTCTATTATATCATTATTATTATGAAGAAGGGTTTGGACCGCGTCCACCAGGTGTCAGTGAAGGTCCAGGTGTTCCAGTCTCACCTGTCAATGCGGCTGTGGAGGGAAACAATCGAGCAGGTAGCACCCCCCTCCCTCCTCCTCCTCCTCCTCCTCCTCCTCCTCCTCCTCCTCCTCCTCCTCCTCCTCCTCCTCCTCCTCCTCCTCCTCCTCCTCCATGGTGTCGGTTCCTGTGTTTCCTCTTGGACTTCAGGGGGGACAGCAGGACCCCAGCCCCCCCCTGTCCCCTTCCCTTCAGGTTCAGGGGATCGGTGATGTCCCGAGGCACCAGGATCTCTACAGGGTCTCCGCCCCTCGATGGCAGGGGTGAGCACTTTGGGGTCTCCTGATTGGTCGCCCTGAGGAGGAAGAACGTAACGTCGAAGTCAGACAAACCAATGGACCGACTGGTCGATTAGAGGCGGAGCATCCTACCTGTTGACGTCTTCGTCCAATAGAGAGTTGAGATTGAGCGGGTCGAAGATGTTCCCGCCCAACAGGAAGTGGCTCGGCAGAACGGGCTCCGATTGGCTGTCGCTGACGGCGCGGCGCCGCCGCTTGGCCAGCCCCCTGAAGCCCACGCCTACGGAGTAGCGCCTCTTAGCGATTCGCTGAGCGGAGGGGGCAGAGGCCACGGGGGTCTGGCTGTTCTTAGCATGCAGGGGGCGGGTCTTGGCAGTCTGCGGTTGCTCCGATAGGTTGACGGCGGCAGGGAAGGAGGGGCTGACTTCGCGAGGGAGGACCGTCTCCTTATCCAATGACATCCTGATCATCTTCTACCTGTAGACGGATGGGCCAATCACAGATTAACAAAGAGAGGGGCGGGGTGTGTGTTTGACTGACAGGTGGCAGAGCCAATCAGATTCACCAGCTCATCAAATGACAGAGACAGAATTTATCCAATAATTACTTCCTGATATGAAATCATAACTCAACTATTCTCTGCTATCAGATAGAAGAGGCGTTGTAATGAATATGGAATACGTATAAATATCTAAATATATGTGAAGTACTTTTCCATACGCTGATCACTGATGAGGACCTGAATACCATGAATACCATGAATACCATGCATACGGTCTCTCCTGTTGCCAGCTGGTTCTTCTGTCTCAGTGTGTGGCAATGTGAATATGATGGAGTATTAAAGTAAAATCTTTAGGTTATAGCCCTTTTTTCATTGAAGAAACTATTGTCCATACTGGAGAACCCGGACCACCCTGCGGAGAACAATCTCCAACAGACTGCTTCAGCTTTGCTGTCACAAGGAGATACAGGAGAACATTCCTGATACAAGAGAACCTCTACAGGAGAACATTCCAGATACAGGAGAACATTCCTGATACAGAAGAGCATTCCTGATACAGAACATTCCTGATAACATTTACAGGAGAACATTACTGATACAGGAGAACATTCCTGATACAGAAGAGCATTCCTGATACAGAACATTCCTGATAACATTTACAGGAGAACATTACTGATACAGGAGAACATTCCAGATACAGGAGAACATTTACAGGAGAACATTCCTGATACAGAAGAGCATTCCTGATAAATTAGAACATTCCAGATACAGGATAACTTTCCAGATACAGGAGAACATTCCTGATAAATTAGAACATTACTGATACAGGAGAACATTCCTGATAAATTAGAACATTACTGATACAGGAGAACATTCCAGATACAGGAGAACATTTACAGGAGAACATTCCTGATAAATTAGAACATTTCAGATACAGGAGAACATTCCTGATACAGGAGAACATTTACGGGAGAACATTCCAGATACAGGAGAACATTCCAGATACATGAGAACATTTACAGGAGAACATTCCAGATACAGGAGAACATTTACAGGAGAACATTCCTGATACAGAAGAGCATTCCAGATACAGGAGAACATTCCTGATAAATTAGAACATTCCAGATACAGGAGAACTTTCCTGATACAAGAGAACATTTAAGATAAAAGAGAGCATTCCAGATACAGGAGAACATTTACAGGAGAACATTCCTGATACAAAAGAGCATTCCAGATACAGGAGAACATTCCTGATAAATTAGAACATTCCAGATACAGGAGAACTTTCCTGACACGGGGGAACATACAGGAGAATATTCCAGATACAGGAGAACATTTACAGGAGAACATTCCTGAACATTCCAGATACCATTCTGATATATTCTCTTGAGAATATTCCTGACACAGGAGAACATTCCAGATACAGGACAACATTCCTGATACAGGAGAACATTACTGATATAGAAGAGCATTCCAGATACAGGAGAACATTTACAGGAGAACATTCCAGATAAAAGAGAGCATTCCAGATACAGGAGAACATTCCTGATAAATTAGAACATTCCAGATACAGGAGAACATTCCTGATAAATTAGAACATTCCTGACACAGGGGAACATACAGGAGAACATTCCTGATAAATTAGAACATTCCTGACACAGGAGAACATACAGGAGAACATTCCTGATAAATTAGAACATTCCTGACACAGGAGAACATACAGGAGAACATTCCTGACCACTGCTATTAGACTTTTATAATAAATACTGCTTCACTGTATAAACTTTATACACATTTAGATACACTGTATATACTTTATACACACTTATATATACTATATACACTGTATATACTTTATACACACTTATATACACTATATACACTGTATATACTTTATACACACTTATATACACTATATACACTGTATATACTTTATACACACTTATATACACTATATATACTTTATACACACTTATATATACTATATACACTGTATATACTTTATACACACTTATATACACTATATATACTTTATACACACTTATATACACTATATACACTGTATATACTTTATACACACTTATATACACTGTATATACTTTATACACACTTATATATACTATATACACTGTATATACTTTATACACACTTATATATACTATATACACTGTATATCTTTATACACTTATATACACTGTATATACTTTATACACACTTATATACACTGTATATACTTTATGTACACTTATATACACTTTATGTACACTTATATACACTGTATATACTTTTTACATACTTATATACACTGTATATACACTTAGATACACTGTATATACGTTATACACTGTATATACTTAGATACACTGTATATACGTTATACACTGTATATACTTTCATTTTTTTTAAACATTTTTATTTCCTTCAGCATTTACATTTGTAATATGCTCTGTTATTTTATTTTATTGTATATATGTAAACATGTTTCCATGGGGATGAATGAAGTATATATATATATCTTATCTTATCTTAAGCTATTATTTTGTTGTAATACTTAAAAACTACATTCAAACTGTTGGGACCTAAATATATTATCAACAGTATGGAAACAGGAGTTTGGCTGAAAACGAACAGTACATAATATTAACTATTATCTTAGGACTTCACTTTATCCATCGGAGTTAGTTACAAAACATACAAGGTGGTATTAGTACTTTAGCTATAGTAACATTTAACTTGTAACAGTATTTGTACAGTGTGGTACTAGTACTTTAGCTATAGTAACATTTAACTTGTAACAGTATTTGTACAGTGTGGTACTAGTACTTTAGCTATAGTAACATTTAACGTGTAACAGTATTTGTACAGTGTGGTATTAGTACTTTAGCTATAGTAACATTTAACTTGTAACAGTATTTGTACAGTGTGGTACTAGTACTTTAGCTATAGTAACATTTAACGTGTAACAGTATTTGTACAGTGTGGTATTAGTACTTTAGTTATAGGAACATTTAACTTGTAACAGTATTTGTACAGTGTGGTACTAGTACTTTAGCTATAGTAACATTTAACTTGTAACAGTATTTGTACAGTGTGGTATTAGTACTTTAGTTATAGTAACATTTAACGTGTAACAGTATTTGTACAGTGTGGTATTAGTACTTTAGTTATAGTAACATTTAACGTGTAACAGTATTTGTACAGTGTGGTATTAGTACTTTAGTTATAGGAACATTTAACTTGTAACAGTATTTGTACAGTGTGGTACTAGTACTTTAGCTATAGTAACATTTAACTTGTAACAGTATTTGTACAGTGTGGTATTAGTACTTTAGTTATAGTAACATTTAACGTGTAACAGTATTTGTACAGTGTGGTATTAGTACTTTAGTTATAGTAACATTTAACGTGTAACAGTATTTGTACAGTGTGGTATTAGTACTTTAGTTATAGGAACATTTAACTTGTAACAGTATTTGTACAGTGTGGTACTAGTACTTTAGCTATAGTAACATTTAACTTGTAACAGTATTTGTACAGTGTGGTATTAGTACTTTAGCTATAGTAACATTTAACGTGTAACAGTATTTGTACAGTGTGGTATTAGTACTTTAGTTATAGTAACATTTAACTTGTAACAGTATTTGTACAGTGTGGTACTAGTACTTTAGCTATAGTAACATTTAACTTGTAACAGTATTTGTACAGTGTGGTATTAGTACTTTAGTTATAGGAACATTTAACTTGTAACAGTATTTGTACAGTGTGGTATTAGTACTTTAGTTATAGGAACATTTAACTTGTAACAGTATTTGTACAGTGTGGTATTAGTACTTTAGTTATAGGAACATTTGATACCTCCACAGATAGTGTCAATCATACTCACTTGTTGTCAAACAAACATTCTCTGGCCCCGCCCCTCTCGCTGTCTCCACCAATCACTGCGCGCCCTCATGAATAATTCCGCTTGACCTGGTAAACAGCTAGCTGCTGCAGCTAGCATGCAGGAAGTAGCTAACACCCCCCACCCCCTCCCTAGAGACAAAGAACTGCCGCCGGGAACCCACTATGTGCGTGAAAACGAGCCCCTGCCGAGCTGCCCGTGCGTGTGGGTGCACGTGTGTGTGCGTGCGTGGTGATGCGTAAAGACTTCTACGAAAGTGTTAGCCGTTAGCCGCTGCTAGCTTCTTCTCGCCGTGCTCGCGATTCAATCCCGAGATTTAATACGCCAGCCGCTGTTGGCGCGTGAGTGACTGTGGAGTCAGCCAATCACGTGCCGAGCTGAGCTACGGTCACGCCCAAGCTGCGGCCAATCACACGGCCGCTCGTCTCCAGAGGTCGTGTGATTGGTCGCAGTTCAGCGGGGCGGGGCGGGAGAGAGGCGTCCTGAGTAGTGCCTGACAGTAAACACATCACGGACAGAAATAAACAATGTATTGGTCGAAAGTAACTGGATGTCCATCAACTTTTCAACAAGGTTTTTAGCGCCACATAGAGCCCTTTACCGGCTATTATCGTGCCGTTATTACAGGCAACTCAACCTCTCTGCAGTTCATGTCCTCCAAGAAAATCGACCGCCCAAATAGTTCGATGTATTGAACACCAGTAGGCCTACATATCTGAGAGTATAGTAGCCACGAAATTAAGAACGGAGATCGCCTGAGAGGTGTAGGGCGCACATTGTCAGGGATATAAAAAGTAGGATATTGATAAATGTTGATCAGAGAAGCCAGCAGCTCCCCTCCTGTTCATTATATTGCCTTATGATACACAGTAGCCTATCAAATATAAATATCAAACACGATTGATTAACGTCACAGAAAAACCAGACATTTCAAAGTTGACTGATTTTAGACCAGTAGCCGAGTGGTTCTGGTCCATCCCACAGCGAGACACCTGTTCGATTCCCAGTAGCCGAGTGGTTCTGGTCCATCCCACAGCGAGACACCTGTTCGATTCCCAGTAGCCGAGTGGTTCTGGTCCATCCCACAGCGAGACACCGGTTCGATTCCCAGTAGCCGAGTGGTTCTGGTCCATCCCACAGCGAGACACCTGTTCGATTCCCAGTAGCCGAGTGGTTCTGGTCCATCCCACAGCGAGACACCGGTTCGATTCCCAGTAGCCGAGTGGTTCTGGTCCATCCCACAGCGAGACACCTGTTCAATTCCCAGTATCCGAGTGGTTCTGGTCCATCCCACAGCGAGACACCGGTTCGATTCACAGTAGCCGAGTGGTTCTGGTCCATCCCACAGCGAGACACCTGTTCGATTCCCAGTATCCGAGTGGTTCTGGTCCATCCCACAGCGAGACACCTGTTCGATTCCCAGTATCCGAGTGGTTCTGGTCCATCCCACAGCGAGACACCTGTTCGATTCCCAGTATCCGGGTGGTTCTGGTCCATCCCACAGCGAGACACCTGTTCGATTCCCAGTATCCGGGTGGTTCTGGTCCATCCCACAGCGAGACACCTGTTCGATTCCCAGTAGCCGAGTGGTTCTGGTCCATCCCACAGCGAGACACCGGTTCGATTCCCAGTAGCCGAGTGGTTCTGGTCCATCCCACAGCGAGACACCGGTTCGATTCCCAGTAGCCGAGTGGTTCTGGTCCATCCCACAGCGAGACACCTGTTCGATTCCCAGTATCCGAGTGGTTCTGGTCCATCCCACAGCGAGACACCGGTTCGATTCCCAGTAGCCGAGTGGTTCTGGTCCATCCCACAGCGAGACACCTGTTCGATTCCCAGTATCCGAGTGGTTCTGGTCCATCCCACAGCGAGACACCGGTTCGATTCCCAGTAGCCGAGTGGTTCTGGTCCATCCCACAGCGAGACACCGGTTCGATTCCCAGTAGCCGAGTGGTTCTGGTCCATCCCACAGCGAGACACCTGTTCGATTCCCAGTATCCGAGTGGTTCTGGTCCATCCCACAGCGAGACACCGGTTCGATTCACAGTAGCCGAGTGGTTCTGGTCCATCCCACAGCGAGGCACCTGTTCGATTCCCAGTAGCCGAGTGGTTCTGGTCCATCCCACAGCGAGACACCTGTTCGATTCCCAGTGGCCGAGTGGTTCTGGTCCATCCCACAGCGAGACACCTGTTCGATTCCCAGTGGCCGAGTGGTTCTGGTCCATCCCACAGCGAGACACCTGTTCGATTCCCAGTATCCGAGTGGTTCTGGTCCATCCCACAGCGAGACACCTGTTCGATTCCCAGTGGCCGAGTGGTTCTGGTCCATCCCACAGCGAGACACCGGTTCGATTCCCAGTGGCCGAGTGGTTCTGGTCCATCCCACAGCGAGACACCTGTTCGATTCCCAGTGGCCGAGTGGTTCTGGTCCATCCCACAGCGAGACACCGGTTCGATTCCCAGTATCCGAGTGGTTCTGGTCCATCCCACAGCGAGACACCGGTTCGATTCCCAGTGGCCGAGTGGTTCTGGTCCATCCCACAGCGAGACACCTGTTCGATTCCCAGTATCCGAGTGGTTCTGGTCCATCCCACAGCGAGACACCGGTTCGATTCCCAGTGGCCGAGTGGTTCTGGTCCATCCCACAGCGAGACACCGGTTCGATTCCCAGTATCCGAGTGGTTCTGGTCCATCCCACAGCGAGACACCGGTTCGATTCCCAGTGGCCGAGTGGTTCTGGTCCATCCCACAGCGAGACACCGGTTCGATTCCCAGTGGCCGAGTGGTTCTGGTCCATCCCACAGCGAGACACCGGTTCGATTCCCAGTGGCCGAGTGGTTCTGGTCCATCCCACAGCGAGACACCTGTTCGATTCCCAGTAGCCGAGTGGTTCTGGTCCATCCCACAGCGAGACACCGGTTCGATTCCCAGTATCCGAGTGGTTCTGGTCCATCCCACAGCGAGACACCGGTTCGATTCCCAGTGGCCGAGTGGTTCTGGTCCATCCCACAGCGAGACACCGGTTCGATTCCCAGTGGCCGAGTGGTTCTGGTCCATCCCACAGCGAGACACCGGTTCGATTCCCAGTGGCCGAGTGGTTCTGGTCCATCCCACAGCGAGACACCGGTTCGATTCCCAGTGGCCGAGTGGTTCTGGTCCATCCCACAGCGAGACACCGGTTCGATTCCCAGTGGCCGAGTGGTTCTGGTCCATCCCACAGCGAGACACCGGTTCGATTCCCAGTGGCCGAGTGGTTCTGGTCCATCCCACAGCGAGACACCGGTTCGATTCCCAGTGGCCGAGTGGTTCTGGTCCATCCCACAGCGAGACACCGGTTCGATTCCCAGTATCCGAGTGGTTCTGGTCCATCCCACAGCGAGACACCGGTTCGATTCCCAGTGGCCGAGTGGTTCTGGTCCATCCCACAGCGAGACACCGGTTCGATTTCCAGTGGCCGAGTGGTTCTGGTCCATCCCACAGCGAGACACCTGTTCGATTCCCAGTATCCGAGTGGTTCTGGTCCATCCCACAGCGAGACACCTGTTCGATTCCCAGTGGCCGAGTGGTTCTGGTCCATCCCACAGCGAGACACCGGTTCGATTCCCAGTGGCCGAGTGGTTCTGGTCCATCCCACAGCGAGACACCTGTTCGATTCCCAGTAGCCGAGTGGTTCTGGTCCATCCCACAGCGAGACACCGGTTCGATTCCCAGTATCCGAGTGGTTCTGGTCCATCCCACAGCGAGACACCGGTTCGATTCCCAGTGGCCGAGTGGTTCTGGTCCATCCCACAGCGAGACACCGGTTCGATTCCCAGTGGCCGAGTGGTTCTGGTCCATCCCACAGCGAGACACCGGTTCGATTCCCAGTGGCCGAGTGGTTCTGGTCCATCCCACAGCGAGACACCGGTTCGATTCCCAGTGGCCGAGTGGTTCTGGTCCATCCCACAGCGAGACACCGGTTCGATTCCCAGTGGCCGAGTGGTTCTGGTCCATCCCACAGCGAGACACCGGTTCGATTCCCAGTGGCCGAGTGGTTCTGGTCCATCCCACAGCGAGACACCGGTTCGATTCCCAGTAGCCGAGTGGTTCTGGTCCATCCCACAGCGAGACACCTGTTCGATTCCCAGTATCCGAGTGGTTCTGGTCCATCCCACAGCGAGACACCGGTTCGATTCCCAGTGGCCGAGTGGTTCTGGTCCATCCCACAGCGAGACACCGGTTCGATTCCCAGTGGCCGAGTGGTTCTGGTCCATCCCACAGCGAGACACCTGTTCGATTCCCAGTGGCCGAGTGGTTCTGGTCCATCCCACAGCGAGACACCGGTTCGATTCCCAGTGGCCGAGTGGTTCTGGTCCATCCCACAGCGAGACACCGGTTCGATTCCCAGTGGCCGAGTGGTTCTGGTCCATCCCACAACGAGACACCTGTTCGATTCCCAGTGGCCGAGTGGTTCTGGTCCATCCCACAGCGAGACACCGGTTCGATTCCCAGTGGCCGAGTGGTTCTGGTCCATCCCACAGCGAGACACCGGTTCGATTCCCAGTGGCCGAGTGGTTCTGGTCCATCCCACAGCGAGACACCGGTTCGATTCCCAGTGGCCGAGTGGTTCTGGTCCATCCCACAGCGAGACCCTTCGGTCATATAAAGAAAATGTTCTGCACTTGGTTTTGAATGTTTGACACTAATCAATCATTAATAAATAAATACACAACCACTTTAAATGCATTTGAGAACATTGAACTGTATTTTCATATATCCATTTTTAAAAGGCAGCTTTACGTTTTAAAAATATTTAATAATGTTTATATTTCTCTTCAGATTCATTTAAATCTCACATTTAGCAGAATAAGCAATTTAAAAACGTCAGAACTCAAAAAAATTATAATTTACTATAACAGAGCTGTCAATCAAAGCTGACAGCATCGTCAATTCCTTTGGTGTGACAACAGGAGGAGGGCGGGGCCACAGTGTGTATTTATCTGTCACAGAGGGCTGATGGGTTTAGGACTTCATTACCCAGCATGCAACGCGTGTGTTTATAAAATCCCTAAAGAGGATTTATGTGGATCAGAGAGACGACATGCCGCTGAAGAGAGAAGGTGAGACGTTTTTTATAATAAACATACCCACAGAGTGTGTTTTTATTGTTGTGTGTATAATACTAATAATAATGTACACTTTATTGATCCCACAGTGGGAAAGTTCTTCTCTGCATTGAACCCATCCTTAGGTGTAAAGGAGCAGTTCTTGTATTGTGTTTGTTTGTCAATTGTCCTCATTGTTCTTCACTCTTCTTCCTCTTTAGTTTGTTTTCATCCCATTCATTACTTTGTGTGACGATACCTGTACTACTCATAATACTACTACTACTATTACAATTACTGACACCTTCTTCCACAACTGCTTCTACTAAAGGCTTACTAGGTTCTTTATTGTCATCCTACAGGGATGAGACAATGGCTTTAGAATGTGTTCCCACTTTGCTACATAGGAAAGATATATATATATAAATCACAACCTAGCTCCTAGGCTATGACAAATACGCCGAAGACACAGCGAAGCGCCCGGGGAGCAACTGGCGGTTCATTGTCTTGCTCAAGGACACTTCAACATGAACTATGGGGAGAGCGGGGATCGAACCGGCTGCCTTGTGGTTACAGGACGACCGCTCTCCCCATGAGCCACAGCCGACCCTTCCCTCACTAAATAAAGAAATAGCTAACGTTATGGAGTGTGGCAGTCAGTAACATCAGTAGTGTCAACATGAATGCGTGAGGAATGGAGTGTAGGTGATGTCAGCGAAACCAACGGAGACCAAAACCAACGTAACCGACAGCAACGGTCTAGGATCACTCCACCTATGAGGAGACGATATTCAATACTGGTTGGGTAATACATGGTTTCAGGGTGGAGTTGTTGCAGTCTGGCTGGTTGATACATGGTTTCAGGGTGGAGTTGTTGCAGTCTGGCTGGTTGATACATGGTTTCAGGGTGGAGTTGTTGCAGTCTGGTTGGTTGAAACATGGTTTCAGGGTGGAGTTGTTGCAGTCTGGCTGGTTGATACATGGTTTCAGGGTGGAGTTGTTGCAGTCTGGCTGGTTGATACATGGTTTCAGGGTGGAGTTGTTGCAGTCTGGCTGGTTGATACATGGTTTCAGGGTGGAGTTGTTGCAGTCTGGTTGGTTGATACATGGTTTCAGGGTGGAGTTGTTGCAGTCTGGCTGGTTGATACATGGTTTCAGGGTGGAGTTGTTGCAGTCTGGCTGGTTGATACATGGTTTCAGGGTGGAGTTGTTGCAGTCTGGCTGGTTGATACATGGTTTCAGGGTGGAGTTGTTGCAGTCTGGCTGGTTGATACATGGTTTCAGGGTGGAGTTGTTGCAGTCTGGTTGGTTGAAACATGGTTTCAGGGTGGAGTTGTTGCAGTCTGGCTGGTTGATACATGGTTTCAGGGTGGAGTTGTTGCAGTCTGGTTGGTTGAAACATCGTTTCAGGGTGGAGTTGTTGCAGTCTGGCTGGTTGATACATGGTTTCAGGGTGGAGTTGTTGCAGTCTGGCTGGTTGATACATGGTTTCAGGGTGGAGTTGTTGCAGTCTGGCTGGTTGATACATGGTTTCAGGGTGGAGTTGTTGCAGTCTGGTTGGTTGATACATGGTTTCAGGGTGGAGTTGTTGCAGTCTGGCTGGTTGATACATGGTTTCAGGGTGGAGTTGTTGCAGTCTGGTTGGTTGATACATGGTTTCAGGGTGGAGTTGTTGCAGTCTGGCTGGTTGATACATGGTTTCAGGGTGGAGTTGTTGCAGTCTGGCTGGTTGATACATGGTTTCAGGGTGGAGTTGTTGCAGTCTGGTTGGTTGATACATGGTTTCAGGGTGGAGTTGTTGCAGTCTGGCTGGTTGATACATGGTTTCAGGGTGGAGTTGTTGCAGTCTGGCTGGTTGATACATGGTTTCAGGGTGGAGTTGTTGCAGTCTGGCTGGTTGATACATGGTTTCAGGGTGGAGTTGTTGCAGTCTGGCTGGTTGATACATGGTTTCAGGGTGGAGTTGTTGCAGTCTGGTTGGTTGATACATGGTTTCAGGGTGGAGTTGTTGCAGTCTGGCTGGTTGATACATGGTTTCAGGGTGGAGTTGTTGCAGTCTGGTTGGTTGATACATGGTTTCAGGGTGGAGTTGTTGCAGTCTGGCTGGTTGATACATGGTTTCAGGGTGGAGTTGTTGCAGTCTGGCTGGTTGATACATGGTTTCAGGGTGGAGTTGTTGCAGTCTGGATGGTTGATACATGGTTTCAGGGTGGAGTTGTTGCAGTCTGGCTGGTTGATACATGGTTTCAGGGTGGAGTTGTTGCAGTCTGGTTGGTTGATACATGGTTTCAGGGTGGAGTTGTTGCAGTCTGGCTGGTTGATACATGGTTTCAGGGTGGAGTTGTTGCAGTCTGGCTGGTTGATACATGGTTTCAGGGTGGAGTTGTTGCAGTCTGGTTGGTTGAAACATGGTTTCAGGGTGGAGTTGTTGCAGTCTGGCTGGTTGATACATGGTTTCAGGGTGGAGTTGTTGCAGTCTGGTTGGTTGATACATGGTTTCAGGGTGGAGTTGTTGCAGTCTGGTTGGTTGATACATGGTTTCAGGGTGGAGTTGTTGCAGTCTGGCTGGTTGATACATGGTTTCAGGGTGGAGTTGTTGCAGTCTGGTTGGTTGATACATGGTTTCAGGGTGGAGTTGTTGCAGTCTGGTTGGTTGATACATGGTTTCAGGTTACAGTAGTGGATGCTCTTAAATTACAGTTTATTAATGTGGTTGCTTCCTCTCCCCAGACACTGAGCGTGCTCTGCAGGCAATGGAGGCCTGTCAGGCCGGAGCTGCTGACGGAGTCAAAGGTCGCGCTGAGAAACTGCTGAACATCTTCCAGAGTGACCTGTTCCAGGCCCTGCTGGGTAACAGCCACATGTTACACCCCCACAGAACTCACGACATTACCATCACATGCACGGGGATTCCTGACACTGTTATTAACGCTTTACCTGTCACTCTCTGACCTTTTGAATTTAAAGGTCATCAATCAGTTTAAAGTAAAAAAATAGATATAAATTACATTTTACAAAAACATGGACATATACAGTATATATATTATTAACATCATTAACATAATTCTAAATACAATAACATTTACATTAATTGTTTCAATGTACAACATTCCATTACTGAAGGAGAAGCGATATAATTGGCCAGAGACTAAAAACAGAGAACTAATGTGTATGTGTGTATGCGTGTTTGTCTGTGTGTGTACGTGTGTGTGTGTCTGTCTGTGTGTGTACCTGTGTGTGTGTGTGTGTGTGTGTACAGACATTCAGGAGTTCTACGAGTTGACGGTTTGTGAGAATCAGACGACGAGCCAACCGCACACACCTGGGCAGGTGAGAACACACACACACACACACACACACACACACACACACACACACACGTGCTTTCTCTCATTCACATGGCAACACCCGTCGTTGTTACCTAGCAACAGCTGCAGCAGCATCACCAGAGCAACAGCTGCATAACACCATGGCAACAAGAGCCCAACCCCCACCTCCTCCTCTCTCATCAACCAGCGAGTGACTCAAGGAGGTGCGCCCCCCCCCAACCCCCCCACCCCCCCACCCTCCAAAAACACCAGTCTTCCTCATCTGCCCCCCGTCCCCCTCTTGCTAGCCTGGTGCTGGCAGACGGAGGGATAGAGGAGGCGAGCGAGGGCAGACAGACGGAAGAGGAGAGAGAGAGAGAGAGGGGGGGGGGGCGACAAAGAGAGAGAGAGAGACATCAACCATGAGTGTGTAAGTGTGTGTGGAAATGTTTGTGTGTGAGTGTGTGTGTGTGTGAGTGTGTGTGTGTGTGTGTGTGTGTGTGGATATGGACTGCCTCTGCATTGTCACCACCAAGGTAAGAGCAGACCGCTCGCTTGCATCCGCTAAAACACAGACACACACACACGTTTTATGAAGACACACGTGTGTCCTCATAAACCACCAAAGTCGGGTATTATGTCTGTAGTTGCTGATTTCGTCATGTTTTCATTTAATATGCTGCGTCTCCCTCTCTTTTCACATGTCTATCCGTGTGTGTGTGTGTATGTGTGTGTGTGTGGTTACCGTGGCCACATTAGCATGTATGTTAACTCAGGATAGCTCCAGCCGTTAGCTAGCTGTTAGTAGGGCTGGAGGACATTCACATCAGCACAAAAACATTTTTTCCAGACATTTCAAATGATGCAGTCACGTTTGATCCAGATTTGAGTGAGAAAACAAACCTGGATCCGTAACAATGTGTTTTAATTAGAATGAAGAGCAACAGGTCGCGTCTTGTCCTCCCGATGTGTTTAAAATGCACCGTCACTCTGATCTGTTGCGTTCGTTCACGTCGGTAAACGTAAGATTCTTGTTGTCCGTCAAAGTAAAATGGAGGTAAGTAAGAGAACCATGGCATCAAACCATATAACAAGAAACTAATTAGGAGATACAAAGATTATTTAAGCCCTGGTCTGGATGTATACTTACAGGTGTTTTAGCCGTGGTCTGTTAATACATTTACAGTTGTTTTAGCCCTGGTCTGATCGTATATATATACAGGATATTTTAGCCCTAGTTTGGTGGTATACAATATTTACAGGTGTTTTAACCCTGGTCTGGTTGTATACTTACAGGTGTTTTAGGCCTGGTCTAGTTGTATACTTATCGTATATATACACAGGATATTTTAGCCCTGTTATGGTCGTTTATTCACAGGGATTTCAGCGCTGGTCTGATTGTATATTTACAGGTGTTTTAGCGCTGGTCTGATTGTATACAGACCAGGTTATTATTGTAGGAGATTTTAATATTCATGTGGATATTGATAATGATTGCCTTAGTGCTGCATTTATCTCATTGTTGGACTCGATTGGCTTCTGTCAGAGAGTACAGAAACCCACTCACTGCTTTGGCCACACCCTCCACCTTGTTCTTACATATGGCATTGACATTGAGCATTTGGAGGTCTTCCCACAGAACCCTCTTCTGTCAGACCATTACCTCATAACTTTTGAGTTTATACTCCCGGAGTGTACACCGTTAGTCAAAAGTTTCTACACCAGATGTCTAACTGACAGTGCTGTAGCTACATTTAAAGAAGAGATTCCTTCTGCATTTGATTCAATACCACGTCTCAATGTGACGGAGGACTCCTGTGCTAACTTTAGTCCATCCCAGATTGATCATATTGTCGATAGTGCTACAGGCTCACTGAGAATGACACTAGACTCGATAGCCCCACTGAAGAAAAAGACAGTGAGGCAAAGGAGGTTTGCTCCCTGGTAGAACCCTCAGACCCGCGACCTAAAGCGAACTTCACGAAAGCTTTAAAGCATATGGCGTTCCACCAATCTGGAAGAATCATACTTAGTTTGGAGAGATAGTCTTAAAACATATAAAAAGGCTCTCCGTAATGCCAGAGCAGCCTATTACTCATCAGTAATAGAGAAAAATAAGAACAACCCCAGGGTTCTCTTTAGCACTGTAGCCAGGCTGACAGAGTCACAGCTCTGTGGAGCCGTGTATTCCTATAGACCTCAGTAGTAATGACTTCATGAACTTCTTCAAGGAAAAGATTTTAACTATTAGAGGCAAGATTGATGATCTCTTGCCCTCAACTACTACCGATCTGTCATCAAGTGGAGTGGCCTTGGAAACGGCTGTATGCCCTGGTGTATATTTGGATAGCTTTTCTCCCATTAACCTAGACCAATTGTCTTCAACGGTTTCTACTTCTAAACCGTCTACCTGTCTCTTGGACCCCATCCCAACGAGGCTGCTTAAAGACGTGTTGCCTTTAATTGGCACCTCTCTGCTGGATATTGTTAATGTGTCTTTGCTAACAGGCCATGTACCACATTCCTTCAAAGTAGCTGTAATTAAACCTCTCCTGAAGAAGACCACTTTTAATCCAGAGGTGTTGGCTAACTACAGACCGATCTCTAACCTTCCCTTCCTCTCTAAGATCCTTGAGAAAGTAGGACTCATCTCTGTACTGGTCTTGTTAGACCTTAGTGCTGATAAAGGACTCATCTCTGTACTGGTCTTGTTAGACCTTGGTGCTCATAAAGGACTCATCTCTGTACTGGTCTTGTTATACCTTAGTGCTGATAAAGGACTCATCTCTGTACTGGTCTTGTTAGACCTTGGTGCTCATAAAGGACTCATCTCTGTACTGGTATTATTAGACCTTAGTGCTAATAAAGGACTCATCTCTGTACTGGTCTTCTTAGACCTTAGTGCTGATAAAGGACTCATCTATGTACTGGTCTTGTTAGACCTTGGTGCTCACAAAGGACTCATCTCTGTACTGGTCTTCTTAGACCTTAGTGCTGATAAAGGACTCATCTCTGTACTGGTCTTGTTAGACCTTGGTGCTCATAAAGGACTCATCTCTGTACTGGTATTATTAGACCTTAGTGCTAATAAAGGACTCATCTCTGTACTGGTCTTGTTAGACCTTAGTGCTGATAAAGGACTCATCTCTGTACTGGTCTTGTTAGACCTTAGTGCTGATAAAGGACTCATCTCTGTACTGGTCTTGTTAGACCTTAGTGCTGCGTTCGACACCATTGATCATGACATCCTATTACAGAGACTGGATCAGTCGATTGGCATTTCAGGTACCGCACTAAGTTGGTTTAAATCCTATTTATCAGATCGATCTCAGTTTGTATTTGTAAACGATGAAGCCTCAATGACCACCAACGTTAATCACGGAGTTCCACAAGGTTCTGTGTTTGGACCAATTTTATTTACCTTATATATGCTTCCTTTGGGCAACATTATCAGGAAACACTCCATAAACTTTCATTGCTATGCAGACGATACTCAATTATATCTATGGATCAAACCAGAGGAGACCAACCAGCTCGCTAAAATTCAAGAATGTCTTAAAGACATAAAAACATGGATGACCTGCAACTTCCTGATGTTAAACTCAGACACAACTGAAGTTATTTTACTGGCCCTGAACACCTCAGAGATCAATTATCTGGTGATGTGGTTTCTGTAGATGGCATTGCCCTGGCATCCAACACCACTGTAAAGAATCTCTAGTTATCTTTGACCCAGACTTGTCCTTTAACTCCACGTTAAGCAAATCTCAAGGATTGCATTTTTTCATCTACGTAACATTTCAAAAATCAGACACATCTTGTCTCAAAAAGATGCAGAAAAGCTGGTTCACGCGTTTGTTACTTCCAGACTAGATTACTGCAACTCCTTATTATCAGGCTGCCCTAATAAGTCTCTTAAGTCCCTCCAGTTGATCCAGAATGCTGCAGCTCGTGTACTCACAAAAACTAAGAAAAGAGATCACATGACTCCTGTATTAGCTGCTCTGCACTGGCTCCCTGTAAAATCAAGAATCACATTTAAAATTATTCTCCTCACCTACAAAGCCTTGATTGGTGATGCACCATCATATCTTAAGGAGCTTGTAGTACCATATTGCCCCACTAGAGAGCTGCTCACTAAATGCGGGGCTACTTGTGGTTCCTAGAGTCCTAAAAAGTAGGATGGGAGCCAGAGCCTTCAGTTATCAAGCTCCTCTTTTATGGAACCAGCTTCCACTTTCAGTCCTGGAGGCAGACACAGTCACCTCATTTAAGAATAGACTTAAGACTTTCCTCTTTAATAGTGCTTATAGTTAGGGCTGAATCAGGTTTGCCCTGGTCCAGCCCCTTGATATGCTGTTATAGGCTTATAGGCTGCTGGGGGATGTTTTAGGATACACTGAGCACCTATCTCATCGTCTCTCTCCTATGGATGAATTTACATCTCTCCATTGCACCTTATTAACTCTGCTTCCTCCCCGGAGTCGTTGTGACTTCACGTCTCATAGGGTCCATTGGACCTGGAGGTGTCTGATGCTGGTGAGCCGGCCTCCCATTGGCCCTGCTGATGCCCCGCCCCCCCTCCTCTCTACCTCCTTCTGTTTCATGGATTGGAGTTCCATTCATACATTGTCATATTCATGTAATGTGTTTATGTAACTTTGTAAATGCTGTTCATTCTGTACACATGACATCTATTCATCTGTCCATCCGGGGAGAGGGATCCTCCTCTGTTGCTCTCCTGAAGGTTTCTTCCCTTTTTTCCCTGTCAAAGGTTATTTTTGGGGAGTTTTTCCTGATCCGATGTGAGGTCAAAGGTCAGGGATGTCTATGTGTACAGATTGTAAAGCCCTCTGAGGGGAGTTTGTGATTTGTGATATTGGGCTATACAACATAAACTGAATTGAATTGAATTGGTATCAGTGTAATGAGAACACTGTACATACTGATATCAGTAAAATGGAGACAATGGACATACTGGTATTCATGTATTGGGAAAACTGGACATACTCGCATCAGTGTAATGGGTACACTGGACATACTGGTATCAGGATAATGGGTACACTGGAAATACTGGTATCAGTATAATGGGAACACTGGACATACTGGTATCAGTATAATGGGAACACTGGACATACTGGTATCAGGATAATGGGAACACTGGACATACTGGTATCAGGATAATGGGAACACTGGATATACTGGTATCAGTATAATGGGAACACTGGACATACTGGTATCAGTATAATGGGAACACTGGACATACTGGTATCAGGATAATCGGGACACTGGAAATACTGGTATCAGTGTAATGGGAACAGAGATGCTTATGCTAACGCCTCATGTGATCTGTGTCTCTGCAGAAGTATCGTTACCAAGATGATGAGACTCCGCCTGCCGACCCCAGCCCCAGTCACATGACCCACGGACGCAGCATAGAGCTGAGCCACGCACACCTGGACGGATACACACACCCTGCCGCACTCACCGTACGCGCATACACACACATACACACACACACACACACACACACACACACACACACACACACTGCTCTGCTTCGCCATTAGATGACGCTGTTTCTGATTAAAACTGAGCTCCTTTATAAAGAGTTGCATCTAACAGGTCTAAGCATGGAGAAGGTTTCTCTGGTGCTTGAGAGTCTTGTAGGGGCCTTGGGGAGGTTTGGGAAGTTATTGAAGAGGTTCAGCGGTCCTTGACAATTGTCCTAGGAGTCCTTGACAAACCCTCTAGGTCAGGGTATTTGAGAAAACTCTGGAGTTCTTTGAGGGAGGTTCTACTGAGATTGTACTGTGGGTCCTTGAAGAAGATCCAGAGACCCTTGTGGAGAATCCAGAAGTCCTTGAAGAAGATCCAGAGACCCTTGAGGATAATCCAGAAGTCCTTAAAGAGGATCCAGAGATCCTTGAGGAAGATCAGAGATCCTTGAGGATTATCAGAGATTCTTGAGGAGGCTCCAGAGATACGTGGGAAGGATCCAGAGATCATTGAAGGTTATCCAGAGGTCCTTGAAGCGGATCCAGAGATCCTTGAAGCAGATCCAGAGGTCCTTGAAGAGGATTAGAGATCCTTGAAGAGGATCCATCTGGTTTGTGTGATCTGAGGTCAGCTGTTCTTACTATTCACTTAGAGCTGAGATCAGTTCTACAGCCAGAGGGAGTTCATCTCTGTTAATTACTGACACACACACACACACTCACACACACACACACACACACACACACACACACACACACACACACACACACACACACACACTTACTCAGCATGAGCTCCATCCCTCTGCTTTTTTTGCTTGGCCATCACCATGATAACGCCGACAATGGGGAGGGAGGGGGGGGGGGCAGAAGAGGAGTTACCATGGCAACAAGATTAGCCTGAATGTGTGTTTACTGAAATCATTGTATCTGTAAGAATGAATTCACTCTCTCTGTCTCACTCTCTGGGTCTCTATTAGTCTCACTCTCTTGGTTGCTATCGGTCTCACTCAGACCTGAGGACTATATCTGTGTTAGAAGACACTTCACTACAGAACAACAAGCTGGAGGACTATATCTGTGTTAGAAGACACTTCACTACAGAACAACAAGCTGGAGGACTATATCTGTGTTAGAAGACACTTCACTACAGAACAACAAGCTGGAGGACTATATCTGTGTTAGAAGACACTTCACTACAGAACAACAAGCTGGAGGACTATATCTGTGTTAGAAGACACTTCACTACAGAACAACAAGCTGGAGGACTATATCTGTGTTAGAAGACACTTCACTATAGAACAACAAGCTGGAGGACTATAACTGTGTTAGAAGACACTTCACTACAGAACAACAAGCTGGAGGACTATATCTGATGTTAGAAGACACTTCACTACAGAACAACAAGCTGGAGGACTATATCTGTGTTAGAAGACACTTCACTACAGAACAACAAGCTGGAGGACTATATCTGTGTTAGAAGACACTTCACTACAGAACAACAAGCTGGAGGACTATATCTGTGTTAGAAGACACTTCACTACAGAACAACAAGCTGGAGGACTATATCTGTGTTAGAAGACACTTCACTATAGAACAACAAGCTGGAGGACTATATCTGTGTTAGAAGACACTTCACTACAGAACAACAAGCTGGAGGACTATATCTGATGTTAGAAGACACTTCACTACAGAACAACAAGCTGGAGGACTATATCTGTGTTAGAAGACACTTCACTACAGAACAACAAGCTGGAGGACTATATCTGTGTTAGAAGACACTTCACTACAGAACAACAAGCTGGAGGACTATATCTGTGTTAGAAGACACTTCACTACAGAACAACAAGCTGGAGGACTATATCTGTGTTAGAAGACACTTCACTATAGAACAACAAGCTGGAGGACTATATCTGTGTTAGAAGACACTTCACTATAGAACAACAAGCTGGAGGACTATATCTGTGTTAGAAGACACTTCACTATAGAACAACAAGCTGGAGGACTATATCTGTGTTAGAAGACACTTCACTATAGAACAACAAGCTGGAGGACTATATCTGATGTTAGAAGACACTTCACTACAGAACAACAAGCTGGAGGACTATATCTGTGTTAGAAGACACTTCACTATAGAACAACAAGCTGGAGGACTATATCTGTGTTAGAAGACACTTCACTATAGAACAACAAGCTGGAGGACTATATCTGTGTTAGAAGACACTTCACTACAGAACAACAAGCTGGAGGACTATATCTGTGTTAGAAGACACTTCACTACAGAACAACAAGCTGGAGGACTATATCTGTGTTAGAAGACACTTCACTACAGAACAACAAGCTGGAGGACTATATCTGTGTTAGAAGACACTTCACTACAGAACAACAAGCTGGAGCAAAGACACTTCTCAGGGAAGTGAGGAAATTATAAAATGTTCTTTTTATTGCATTTACAGCATTTGGAGCTTTTTCCTTTTGTGTATTCACTGCCACGATGAAACTCCCTGATGCTCTCGCTCTCTCTATCTGTGGATCAATGTCTCTCTACCACTCTCTCTCTCACACTCTCTCACCCCTTTGTGATGTCATTATTCTGCCAACCCAGAGCTAAAGAGAGAGAGAGAGCCTGTGTGAGAGAGAGAGAGAGAGAGAGAGAGTGGTAGAGGTAGGGAGAGGGAGAGAGAGAGAGAGAGAGAGAGAGTGGTAGAGGTAGGGAGAGAGAGAGAGAGAGAGAGAGAGAGAGAGAGGTAGGGAGAGAGAGAGAGAGAGAGAGGTAGAGGTAGCGAGAGAGGGAGAGAGAGAGAGAGGTAGAGGTAGCGAGAGAGAGGTAGAGGTAGGGAGAGAGAGAGAGAGAGAGGTAGAGGTAGGGAGAGAGAGAGAGAGAGAAAGGTAGAGGTAGCGAGAGAGGGAGAGAGAGAGAGAGGTAGAGGTAGCGAGAGAGAGGTAGAGGTAGGGAGAGAGAGAGAGAGAGAGGTAGAGGTAGGGAGAGAGAGAGAGAGAGAGGTAGAGGTAGGGAGAGAGAGGTAGAGGTAGGGAGAGAGAGAGAGAGAGAGAGAGAGGTAGAGGTAGAGGTAGCGAGAGAGAGAGAGAGAGAGAGAGAGAGAGGTAGAGGTAGCGAGAGAGAGAGAGAGAGAGAGAGTGGTAGAGGTAGGGAGAGAGAGAGAGAGAGAGGTAGAGGTAGGGAGAGAGAGAGAGAGAGAGAGAGGTAGAGGTAGCGAGAGAGAGAGAGAGAGGTAGGTAGAGGTAGCGAGAGAGAGAGAGAGAGAGGTAGAGGTAGGGAGAGAGAGAGAGAGAGGTAGAGGTAGCGAGAGAGAGAGAGAGAGAGGTAGAGGTAGCGAGAGAGAGAGAGAGAGAGAGAGAGGTAGAGGTAGCGAGAGAGAGGTAGAGGTAGGGAGAGAGAGAGAGAGAGGTAGAGGTAGGGAGAGAGAGAGAGAGAGGTAGAGGTAGCGAGAGAGAGAGAGAGAGAGAGAGGTAGAGGTAGCGAGGTAGCGAGAGAGAGAGAGAGAGAGAGAGTGGTAGAGGTAGGGAGAGAGAGAGAGAGAGAGAGAGAGAGAGAGGTAGAGGTAGCGAGAGAGAGAGAGAGAGAGAGAGAGAGGTAGAGGTAGCGAGAGAGAGAGAGAGAGAGAGAGAGAGAGAGGTAGAGGTAGCGAGAGAGAGAGAGAGAGAGAGAGAGAGAGAGGTAGAGGTAGCGAGAGAGAGAGAGAGAGAGAGAGAGAGAGGTAGAGGTAGCGAGAGAGAGAGAGAGAGAGAGAGGTAGAGGTAGCGAGAGAGAGAGAGAGAGAGAGAGAGAGAGGTAGAGGTAGAGAGAGAGAGAGAGAGAGAGAGAGAGAGTGGTAGAGGTAGGGAGAGAGAGAGAGAGAGAGGTAGAGGTAGGGAGAGAGAGAGAGAGAGAGGTAGAGGTAGCGAGAGAGAGAGAGAGAGGTAGGTAGAGGTAGCGAGAGAGAGAGAGAGAGAGAGAGAGAGAGAGGTAGAGGTAGGGAGAGAGAGAGAGAGAGAGAGAGGTAGAGGTAGCGAGAGAGAGAGAGAGAGAGAGAGAGGTAGAGGTAGCGAGAGAGAGGTAGAGGTAGGGAGAGAGAGAGAGAGAGAGGTAGAGGTAGGGAGAGAGAGAGAGAGAGGTAGAGGTAGCGAGAGAGAGAGAGAGAGAGAGAGGTAGAGGTAGCGAGAGAGAGAGAGAGAGAGAGAGAGAGAGTGGTAGAGGTAGGGAGAGAGAGAGAGAGAGAGGTAGAGGTAGGGAGAGAGAGAGAGAGAGAGGTAGGTAGAGGTAGCGAGAGAGAGAGAGAGAGAGAGAGAGAGGTAGAGGTAGCGAGAGAGAGAGAGAGAGAGAGAGAGAGAGAGAGGTAGAGGTAGCGAGAGAGAGAGAGAGAGAGAGAGAGAGAGGTAGAGGTAGCGAGAGAGAGTGGTAGAGAGACTTAGACCCACAGAAGCTGTGCAGTGGAGAAGAAAGAGAGCGAGCGGAGGAGGAAGGAGGGAGGAGGGAGGACAGAGAACCAGAAACAGCCTCTCTCTCTCTCTCTCTCTTTCTCTGTTTTCTGTTCTCGTTCGGATTCGATCGCTCTTCATTCCTCTCCATCTCACCAAAGGTTCTTCTGGTTTATCACCTCTCTCTCTTTCTGTCTCCCCCCTCTCTGGATGAACGAGGGACGACTGAGTGATGTGCTGAGCTGTCAGTCATGTCGGAGGCTTCGTTAACGGGTCCAGGAAACAACACCTAACGAGCTTCTTCTTCTGCTGAGAGGCTCCCCCCTCCTCCCCCTCCATCTCTTTCTTTCCTGTTGGCTTGTTAATTATTCATCCGTCACTCCATCAGTCTTTATGTAACAGCCGTCCTCCTGAAGAGAGAGAGAGAGGCAGAGAGAGAGAGACAGGGAGTGATGTTTGTGTCAGTGTGGTACGCTAAGAAGATGGGAAGACGATTCATCAACAACGTGAGGCGAGCAAAGAGACACAGGCAGAGGATGATGGTAGGACCTCTTTCATTAACACAAATCACAGCGGCTCTGATTAGCGTGCGATTGGACCGCTAATGTTGGTTCTACTCTGCTTGGATTCTGTTCACATGCTCGGCTCTCCTCTCCTTCTGGACCTGGCTAACTCTACTTAGCAACATGTTAGCTTTAGCAACATTACAAATGCATTTATTTTACTGTAATTAGCTCCGACACTAAGCTTCGGCTGAAAGTGACGACTGTAGACGTTTCTCTTTCTCTTTCAGGAGCTACAACTTAGATTCGTGGCTTATATTGTTGGCTTTAGTGAGCTGAAATACTGACAGTTTGGATTTCAATCAGCTACTTTAATCTTAAAATGTATTTTGGTAAGCTAGTATGTCGTGGTCCAGACTGGTATGTCGTGGTCCAGACTGGTATGTCGTGGTCCAGACTGGTATGTCGTGGTCCAGACTGGTATGTCGTGGTCCAGACTGATATGTCGTGGTCCAGACTGGTATGTCGTGGTCCAGACTGGTATGTCGTGGTCCAGACTGGTATGTCGTGGTCCAGACTGGTATGTCGTGGTCCAGACTGATATGTCGTGGTCCAGACTGGTATGTCGTGGTCCAGACTGGTATGTCGTGGTCCAGACTGGTATGTCGTGGTCCAGACTGGTATGTCGTGGTCCAGACTGGTATGTCGTGGTCCAGACTGGTATGTCGTGGTCCAGACTGATATGTCGTGGTCCAGACTGATATGTCGTGGTCCAGACTGGTATGTCGTGGTCCAGACTGGTATGTCGTGGTCCAGACTGGTATGTCGTGGTCCAGACTAGTATGTCGTGGTCCAGACTGGTATGTCGTGGTCCAGACTGGTATGTCGTGGTCCAGACTGGTATGTCGTGGTCCAGACTGGTATGTCGTGGTCCAGACTGATATGTCGTGGTCCAGACTGGTATGTCGTGGTCCAGACTGGTATGTCGTGGTCCAGACTGGTATGTCGTGGTCCAGACTGGTATGTCGTGGTCCAGACTGATATGTCGTGGTCCAGACTGGTATGTCGTGGTCCAGACTGGTATGTCGTGGTCCAGACAGGTATGTCGTGGTCCAGACTGGTATGTCGTGGTCCAGACTGGTATGTCGTGGTCCAGACTGGTATGTCGTGGTCCAGACTAGTATGTCGTGGTCCAAACTGGTATGTCGTGGTCCAGACTGGTATGTCGTGGTCCAGACTGGTATGTCGTGGTCCAGACTGATATGTCGTGGTCCAGACTGGTATGTCGTGGTCCAGACTGGTATGTCGTGGTCCAGACTGGTATGTCGTGGTCCAGACTGGTATGTCGTGGTCCAGACTGGTATGTCGTGGTCCAGACTGATATGTCGTGGTCCAGACTGGTATGTCGTGGTCCAGACTGGTATGTCGTGGTCCAGACTGGTATGTCGTGGTCCAGACTGGTATGTCGTGGTCCAGACTTGTATGTCGTGGTCCAGACTGGTATGTCGTGGTCCAGACTGGTATGTCGTGGTCCAGACTTATATCTCTTCGTACAAAATTGTCTCAGATTCATATATCTTGGTCGAGACTCGTATCACGTGGTCCAGACTCATGTTTTGGTCCAGACTAGTATCTCGTGGTCCAGTATCTTGTGTTCCAGACTCAAATGTTGTAGTCTAGACTAGTATCTTGTGGTCCAGACTAGTATCTTGTAGTCGAGACTCATATCTCTTGGTCCAGAATTGTATCTTGTGGTCCAGACTCGCATCACGTGGTCAATAGACTGATATATTTTGGTCATCTCACTTACAAAAGCTTTATTTAACAATCAGTATAACAGAATAAAACATTTTTAAGACGAGAAGAATAAATCAACACAGCGTTGAATATTAATTTGTCTCCACACAACATATCACATCCTTATAGCACCATATTCCTCCAAGTCCTCCATGTTGTTCATGCTTTGGAAAAAAGTCAATCCAGACTCTGGCTTTGACTAAGGACTTGAAGACAGGAAGTGCTTCCTGTCTGGTCCTGCCCCCCACTCTGCTCTTCCTGCTGCTGTAGATGGCCAGCTTGGCCTCTCCCCCCACCAGGTTGAGGAGCTGCCACTTGGAGGCGTTAAGCTTCCTGTAGCAGACCCCGAGGATACAAAGTCTTTTACAGTCATAAATACAGTGAAACACAGTCTCCACAGCCTCGCATAATGGACATGGATTAGACACAATGGGATTAAGAACAGAGATAAAACTGTTGACGGCAACAGTCCTCTTCTTAATGGGAGGTTCATGTGGAACCCTCCACTGGAGATCTCCAGTCATCTTCTTAATGGGAGGTTTATAGATGACCCTCCATCCTGGTCTTACCCCAGAGCCCAGCCCCAGTTCCTGTCTCCACACTGTGTCTGCGGAGTCCGGTATCTCCTCTCCTCTGCGGAGAGGAGATACCGCAATTGGTGACGTCCCTCCATACCACCTCTGTCGGAAATGTCAGATATTTCTGGATAAACTGGAACCTGAATGTTGCCACTCTGCTGTAAAAAAAAAACAAGTCCTCCACGCTGATCTTGAGCACAAGGTTGAGCTTCTCACTCCTGTTGTCCAGGACAATAAGGAGCTGCGTCCTGTGAGACACCACGTGCTTCAGCAGGGGGGGCTTGCACCCCGAGGAGACCTCCCTCACCTGCAACAGCACCTTCCCGTGTCTCACCAGCTCTCTGATCAGAACCTCGTCCCTAATAAACGGAAGCACGTTGGCCACAATGACTCTGACCGCCGGTGTTACGAGCAGCAGAACCGGCACCACCGTGTCTTTCACCACGATCCCTTTCACCACCACCATGTTCACCTTCTCCACGCTGTCGAGAAAGATCTCGACCGCGCTGTTCATGCGGGCGGTGGCCTTCACGCTGCCGTGGCCCACCACCCACCCCACTGCCAGACTGCAGTCCTCCACCGAGTAAACAGACCCACCACCCACCCCACAGCCAGACTGCAGGACTCCACTGAGCACTCAAGCACGGCGCAAGCTTCACGTTGTGCTTCCTGTCAACCAGCTCTGGTCCATAGTGCCGTGTAAAACGCCGCCGAGCACGCGCCGGCCGTGCACCTAGTACCACCACACCACAACACCACCGTGACACTACCACATACATCTCTAGTAAGTGTAGTAAGTAACAAATACTGATAGAAACCACCATTACCTACCTCACTAACACTCTTGGCTCACAACCTCCATGCTCACGCTCAGAGAGAGAGAGAGAGAGAGAGCTGTCATGGGAAGTTAAGAGGTTTAATTAATTCACAGTGAACTGTAACTGCCTCTTTCTCTCTCTGTTATTTAACTCTACTGAAGCTCCTCCAAGTCCTCCAGAGACAAACACAGTGAGTGGTGGATTGTTGACAGCTGTGCAGTCCTGCAGGGACCCTATTCAGGACAGAGAGACAGACAGACAGACAGACAGAGGAACAGACAGACAGACAGACAGACAGAGGAACAGGCAGACATAATGTTGGTTAAACAGTAACAGTAGCCTCCAAAACACCAGGCTGTGGCAACACTCATCAACCTCATAATTGCATCTGATAAAGGACTCATCTCTGTACTGGTCTTGTGAGACCTTAGTGCTGATAAAGGACTCATCTCTGTACTGGTCTTGTTAGACCTTAGTGCTGATAAAGGACTCATCTCTGTACTGGTCTTGTTAGACTTTAGTTCTGATAAAGGACTCATTTCCGTACTGGTCTTGTTAGACCTTAGTGCTGATAAAGGACTCATCTCCGTACTGGTCTTGTTAGACCTTAGTGCTGATAAAGAACTCATCTCTGTACTGGTCTTGTTAGACCTTAGTGCTGATAAAGGACTCATCTCTGTACTGGTCTTGTTAGACCTTAGTGCTGATAAAGGACTCATCTCTGTACTGGTCTTGTTAGACCTTAGTGCTGATAAAGGACTGTTGGGTTGTAGTGAATTTTATATATATTTGCACATGTAGAAAGGAGAAGTTTATGTTGTAAATTAATACATAAAGAAAGATATGATAATTAATTTGGGATATTATGAGGAATATTCTGGAGGAATGTATTATGAAACATAAGAGAGGATCACTGTTTTATTATTCTGTTTTAATGACAAATGTAATGATTAACTATATGATGCATGAGAATGAATGATGTTTTATTGTTTAGACAATAGTTAAAATGGATGCCGATTGAAACCTAATGTGTTGCTTTTATTCTGAAGGCAGGATAATAGGGTTTTATTCTGAAGGGGAACTTCCTGTCCTTGACCGGAAGTGTGAGCTTTGACCTCGCCAGCTTATCAATTGGCTTAGCGAACAGAACTGCGGCATCCTTTGAACTGACCAATAGAACTAACCCTTAGGTGTGAATTCATTTGCATGACCAGACTAACGACCGAGCATTTGTTCTGGGGAACATGGTTCTACTGGTCTGGAGACTTGGTTCTACTGGTCTGGAGACTCGAGACAGCCCCGGTCTGTTGCTCCTTGGGAGCTGCAGTCCGTCTGTGGAGAGTTCCTCCTTTCTGGCCCCACGATCGTGAACGCTACATGAGTATTATCTTTGCCATTAAATATTGTTAAACTTTAACTCATTGAATCCTGAATTTCCTGCGGCCACGGGACCCGGAGCTTTGAACACAAATCTTACAGGACTCATCTCTGTACTGGTCTTGTTAGACCTTAGTGCTGATAAAGGACTCATCTCTGTACTGGTATTATTAGACCTTAGTGCTGATAAAGGACTCATCTCTGTACTGGTCTTGTTAGACCTTAGTGCTGATAAAGGACTCATCTCCGTACTGGTATTATTAGACCTTAGTGCTGATAAAGGACTCATCTCTGTACTGGTCGTGTTAGACCTTAGTGCTGATAAAGGACTCATCTCTGTACTGGTCTTGTTAGACCTTAGTGCTGATAAAGGACTCATCTCTGTACTGGTCTTGTTAGACCTTAGTGCTGATAAAGGACTCATCTCTGTACTGGTATTATTAGACCTTAGTGCTGATAAAGGACTCATCTCTGTACTGGTCTTGTTAGACCTTAGTGCTGATAAAGGACTCATCTCTGTACTGGTCTTGTTAGACCTTAGTGCTGATAAAGGACTCATCTCTGTACTGGTCTTGTTAGACCTTAGTGCTGATAAAGGACTCATCTCTGTACTGGTCTTGTTAGACCTTAGTGCTGATAAAGGACTCATCTCTGTACTGGTCTTGTTAGACCTTAGTGCTGATAAAGGACTCATCTCCGTACTGGTCTTATTAGACCTTAGTGCTGATAAAGGACTCATCTCCGTACTGGTATTGTTAGACCTTAGTGCTGATAAAGGACTCATCTCTGTACTGGTCTTGTTAGACCTTAGTGCTGCGTTCGACACCATTGATCATGACATCCTATTACAGAGATTGGATCAGTCGATTGGCATTTCAGGTACCGCACTAAGTTGGTTTAAATCCTATTTATCAGATCGATCTCAGTTTGTATTTGTAAACGATGAAGCCTCAATGACCACCAACGTTAATCACGGAGTTCCACAAGGTTCTGTGTTTGGACCAATTTTATTTACCTTATATATGCTTCCTTTGGGCAACATTATCAGGAAACACTGCATAAACTTTCATTGCTATGCAGACGATACTCAATTATATCTATCGATCAAACCAGAGGAGACCAACCAGCTCGCTAAAATTCAAGAATGTCTTAAAGACATAAAAACATGGATGACCTGCAATTTCCTGATGTTAAACTCAGACAAAACTGAAGTTATTTTACTGGGCCCTGAACACCTCAGAGATCAATGATCTGGTGATGTGGTTTCTGTAGATGGCATTGCCCTGGCATCCAACACCACTGTAAAGAATCTCTAGTTATCTTTGACCCAGACTTGTCCTTTAACTCCACGTTAAGCAAATCTCAAGGATTGCATTTTTTCATCTACGTAACATTTCAAAAATCAGGCACATCTTGTCTCAAAAAGATGCAGAAAAGCTGGTTCACGCGTTTGTTACTTCCAGACTAGATTACTGCAACTCCTTATTATCAGGCTGCTCTAATAAGTCTCTTAAGTCCCTCCAGTTGATCCAGAATGCTGCAGCTCGTGTACTCACAAAAACTAAGAAAAGAGATCACATGACTCCTGTATTAGCTGCTCTGCACTGGCTCCCTGTAAAATCAAGAATCACATTTAAAATTATTCTCCTCACCTACAAAGCCTTGATTGGTGATGCACCATCATATCTTAAGGAGCTTGTAGTACCATATTGCCCCACTAGAGAGCTGCGCTCACTAAATGCGGGGCTACTTGTGGTTCCTAGAGTCCTAAAAAGTAGGATGGGAGCCAGAGCCTTCAGTTATCAAGCTCCTCTTTTATGGAACCAGCTTCCACTTTCAGTCCTGGAGGCAGACACAGTCACCTCATTCAAGAATAGACTTAAGACTTTCCTCTTTAATAGTGCTTATAGTTAGGGCTGAATCAGGTTTGCCCTGGTCCAGCCCCTTGATATGCTGCTATAGGCTTATAGGCTGCTGGGGGACGTTGAAGCAACACTCTGCTGTTGCAAAACTTGGCTTGGCTTTAATAACACACGGCTGTAATAACACCTGGCTGTAATAACCCACAGCTATAACAACAGTCGGCTGTAACAACACTCGGCTATGGCAACAGTCGGCTGTATCAACACTCGGTTGAAGCAACACTCGGCTGTAATAACACTTGGCTGTATCAACACTCGGTTGTATCAACACTCTGTTGAAGTCGGCTGTAGCAACACTCGGTGTAGCAACAGTCATCTTTAATAACACCCGGCTGTAGCAACAGTTGGCTTTAATAACACTCGGCTGTAATAACAGTCGGCTGTATCAACACTCGGTTGTATCAACACTCTGTTGAAGTCGGCTGTAGCAACACTTGGTTGAAGCAACACTCGGCTGTATCAACACTCTGTTGAAGTCGGCTGTAGGAACACTTGGTTGAAGCAACACTCGGCTGTATCAACACTCGTCTGTAGCAATGCTCGGCTGTAGCAACACTCGGCTGTAACAACACTCGGTGTAGCAACAGTCATTGTAATAACACTTGGCTGTAGCAACAGTTGGCTTTAATAACACCCGGCTGTAACAACCCTCGGCTATAGCAACAGTCGGCTTTAATAATACCCAGCTGTAATAACACCCGGCTGTAATAACCCACGGCTATAGCAACAGTCGGCTGTATCAACACTCAGCTGTAGCAACAGTTGGCTGTATCAACACTCGGCTGTCGCAAAACTTGGCTGTAACAACACTCGGCTGAAGAAACACTCGGCTGTAGCAAAGGTCATCTGTAACAACACTCGGCTGTAGCAACACTCGGCTGTAACAACACTCGGTGTAGCAACAGTCATTGTAATAACACTTGGCTGTAGCAACAGTTGGCTTTAATAACACCCGGCTGTAACAACCCTCGGCTATAGCAACAGTCATCTGTAATAACACTCGGCTGTATCAACACTTGGCTGCATCAACACTCGGCTGTATCAACACTTGGCTGTATCAACACTCGGCTGAAGCAACACTCGGCTGTAGCAACAGTTGGCTTTAATAACACTCAGCTGTAGCAACACATGGCTGTAATAACCCTCGGCTGTAGCAATACTCGGCTGTAACAACACTCGGCTATAGCAACAGTCGGCTGTAATAACACTCGGCTGTAGCAACACACGGCTGTAATAACCCTTGGCTATAGCAACAGTCGGCTGTAGAAACACCTGGCTGTAATAACCCACGGCTATAGCAACAGTCAGCTTTAATAACACTCAGCTGTAGCAACACACAGCTGTAATAACCCACGGCTATAGCAACAGTCGGCTGTAATAACCCACGGCTATAGCAACAGTCGGCTGTAATAACCCACGGCTATAGCAACAGTCGGCTTTAATAACACTCGGCTGTCATAACCCTCGTCTGTAGCACCTTAAAGTAATCCAACTGACGTCTCCACAGGAAGTGATGTAATAATCATGATGTGAGAGAGGGAGGCAGGGAGGGGTTGTCACCATAGCTACAGTTACAGTTGCCTGGTAACCGGCCCCCTGAGACCTCGACAGCAGTTACCATGGTGTTGCCGTGGAGACGAGCAGAGAGATGCTGCATGAGATTAAAACTGTTTGGTGTTTTTACAGATGAATGGATCAGAAGGAGAACTGGAGTACGAGGAGATCACTCTGGAGAGGGTGAGACACATACACACTATACACACACATACTACACACTATTATACACACACTATACACCCTGATACACACATAATACACACTGTTACACACTTTACACACATACTACACGCTATACACACATAAGGTGAGCTGGAGTACGGAGATCACTCTGGAGAGGGTGAGACACATATATACAAACTATACACCCTGTTACACACTTTACACACTATACACACACAGTTACACACTATACACACAGATACTACACGCACACTATACAAACACATAATACACACTGTAACATATAATACACACTTACTACATACACACCATACACAGACTGTAACACCCATTAACACACACTATAACACACAGTACACACAACATACATACACAACATGTGTGTTACAGTGTGTATTCTGTGTGTTTCCGCTGTGAGTTGCTTTTAGAAACTGTTTTAAAGCTCCAGAAAGAGAAAACAGCTTATTTTAACACAGCGGTTATTTTAGGAATCAAACACGTGAACTTTAACCTGCCGCTTGGGTTCAGACGTCTTAAAGCGACAGGACACAACTCTTATCCTGAACCAGCACGGAGTCCTGAACTCAGAAAGAAGGTAAGAACAGAGAGGAGAGCAACAGAGGAGGATCCCTCTCCCCAGATGGACAGAAGCAATAGATGTCATGTGACCACATGAACAATAGATGTCATGTGACCAGATGAACAATAGATGTCATGTGACCAGATGAACAATAGATGTCATGTGACCAGATGAACAATAGATGTCATGTGACCACATGAACAATAGATGTCATGTGACCAGATGAACAATAGATGTCATGTGACCAGATGAACAATAGATGTCATGTGACCAGATGAACAATAGATGTCATGTGACCAGATGAACAATAGATGTCATGTGACCAGATGAACAATAGATGTCATGTGACCACATGAACAATAGATGTCATGTGACCAGATGAACAATAGATGTCATGTGACCAGATGAACAATAGATGTCATGTGACCACATGAACAATAGATGTCATGTGACCACATGAACAATAGATGTCATGTGACCAGATGAACAATAGATGTCATGTGACCAGATGAACAATAGATGTCATGTGACCACATGAACAATAGATGTCATGTGACCAGATGAACAATAGATGTCATGTGACCAGATGAACAATAGATGTCATGTGACCAGATGAACACTAGATGTCATGTGACCAGATGAACACTAGATGTCATGTGACCAGATGAACAATAGATGTCATGTGACCAGATGAACAATAGATGTCATGTGACCAGATGAACAATAGATGTCATGTGACCAGATGAACAATAGATGTCATGTGACCAGATGAACAGTAGATGTCATGTGACCAGATGAACAATAGATGTCATGTGACCAGATGAACACTAGATGTCATGTGACCAGATGAACACTAGATGTCATGTGACCAGATGAACAATAGATGTCATGTGACCAGATGAACAATAGATGTCATGTGACCAGATGAACAATAGATGTCATGTGACCAGTTAAACACTAGATGTCATGTGACCAGATGAACACTAGATGTCATGTGACCAGATGAACAATAGATGTCATGTGACCAGATGAACAATAGATGTCATGTGACCAGATGAACAATAGATGTCATGTGACCAGATGAACAATAGATGTCATGTGACCAGAATGAACAGAGTTACATAAACGTTAAATGAATATGACAGAATGTATGAATAATGAGTAGTAGGCATGGACCACGATCCAGACCTCCACAATCCATGAAACAGAAGGAGGTAGAGAGGAGCGGGGGGGGGGGGGGGGGGGCATCAGCAGGGCCACGGAGGCAGGAGGCATCGCAAAAGAGGCGGGACCAATGAGGTTGGCCTTTGAGGCAGGAAGCACAAAGAAGGAGGCAGGGCCAATGAGAAGGATGCCAGGTCCAGACCAGGGGCTGGATGCAGGAAGCAGGGGCAAGGAGTCAGGACCAGCTTCAGACACCTCCAGGTCCAATGGACCCTATGAGACGTGAAGTCACAACGACTCCGGGGAGGAAGCAGAGTTAATAAGGTGCAATGGAGAGCCTTCAGTTATCAAGCTCCTCTTTTATGGAACCAGCTTCCACTTTCAGTCCTGGAGGCAGACACAGTCACCTTATTTAAGAATAGACTTAAGACTTTCCTCTTTAATAGTGCTTATAGTTAGGGCTGGATCAGGTCTTGCATTGGCCCTGCTGATGCCCCGCCCCCCCTCCTCTCTACCTCCTTCTGTTTGATGGATTGGAGTTCCATTCATACATTCTGTCATATTCATGTAATGTGTTTATGTAACTCTGTAACTCTGTTCATCTGGTCACATGACATCTATTCTTCTGTCCATCCGGGGAGAGGGATCCTCCTCTGTTGCTCTCCTGAAGGGTTCTTCACTTTTTTCCCTGTCAAAGGTTATTTTTGGGGAGTTTTTCCTGATCCGATGTGAGGTCAAAGGTCAGGGATGTCTATGTGTACAGATTGTAAAGCCCTCTGAGGGGAGTTTGTGATTTGTGATATTGGACTATACAAAATAAACTGAATTGAATAACACATCCCTGTGTATTAATTTGTGTTGATGTGTAGTAATGTGTGTTAATGTGTGTGTGTTAATTAATGTGTGTGTTAATGTGTGTGTTAATGTGTGTGTTAATGTGTGTTTTAATGTGTGTGTTAATGTGTGTGTTAATGTGTGTTAATGTGTGTGTTAATGTGTGTGTTAATGTGTGTTAATGTGTGTTTTAATGTGTGTGTTAATGTGTGTGTTAATGTGTGTGTTAATGTGTGTGTTAATGTGTGTTAATGTGTGTGTTAATGTGTGTGTTAATGTGTGTTAGTGTGTGTGTGTTAATTAATGTGTGTGTTAATGTGTGTGTTAATGTGTGTGTTAATGTGTGTGTTAATGTGTGTGTTAATGTGTGTTAATGTGTGTGTGTTAATTAATGTGTGTGTTAATGTGTGTGTTAATGTGTGTTTTAATGTGTGTGTTAATGTGTGTGTTAATGTGTGTGTTAATGTGTGTGTTAATGTGTGTTAATGTGTGTTTTAATGTGTGTGTTAATGTGTGTGTTAATGTGTGTGTTAATGTGTGTGTTAATGTGTGTTAATGTGTGTGTTAATGTGTGTGTTAATGTGTGTTAGTGTGTGTGTTAATGTGTGTTAATGTGTGTGTTAATGTGTGTGTTAATGTGTGTTAATGTGTGTGTTAATGTGTGTGTTCAGGGGAACTCTGGTCTGGGCTTCAGCATTGCAGGAGGAACCGACAATCCTCACATCGGAGACGATCCGTCCATTTTCATCACCAAGATCATTCCTGGAGGAGCTGCCGCCCAGGATGGACGGCTCAGGTGAGACCCTCACCTGGCTCCAACCTAGACCTGGTTGTTACCTTGACCTGGCTCCAACCTAGACCTGGTTGTTACCTTGACCTGGCTCTAACCGAGACCTGGTTCTAATCTAGACCTGGCTCCAACCTAGACCTGGTTGTTACCTTGGCCTGGCTCCAACCTAGGCCTGGTTGTTACCTTGACCTGGCTCCAACCTAGACCTGGTTGTTACCTTGACCTGGCTCCAACCTAGGCCTGGTTGTTACCTTGACCTGGCTCCAACCTAGGCCTGGTTGTTACCTTGACCTGGCTCCAACCTAGACCTGGTTGTTACCTTGACCTGGCTCCAACCTAGACCTGGTTGTTACCTTGACCTGGCTCCAACCTAGACCTGGTTGTTACCTTGACCTGGCTCCAACCTAGGCCTGGTTGTTACCTTGACCTGGCTCCAACCTAGACCTGGTTGTTACCTTGACCTGGCTCCAACCTAGGCCTGGTTGTTACCTTGACCTGGCTCCAACCTAGGCCTGGTTGTTACCTTGACCTGGCTCTAACCGAGACCTGGTTCTAATCTAGACCTGGCTCCAACCTAGACCTGGTTGTTACCTTGACCTGGCTCTAACCGAGACCTGGTTCTAATCTAGACCTGGCTCCAACCTAGACCTGGTTGTTACCTTGACCTGGCTCCAACCTAGACCTGGTTGTTACCTTGACCTGGCTCCAACCTAGGCCTGGTTGTTACCTTGACCTGGCTCCAACCTAGGCCTGGTTGTTACCTTGACCTGGCTCCAACCTAGACCTGGTTGTTACCTTGACCTGGCTCCAACCTAGGCCTGGTTGTTACCTTGACCTGGCTCCAACCTAGACCTGGTTGTTACCTTGACCTGGCTCCAACCTAGGCCTGGTTGTTACCTTGACCTGGCTCCAACCTAGGCCTGGTTGTTACCTTGACCTGGCTCCAACCGAGACCTGGTTCTAATCTAGACCTGGCTCCAACCTAGACCTGGTTGTTACCTTGACCTGGCTCTAACCGAGACCTGGTTGTTACCTTGACCTGGCTCCAACCTAGACCTGGTTGTTACCTTGACCTGGCTCCAACCTAGACCTGGTTGTTACCTTGACCTGGCTCCAACCTAGGCCTGGTTGTTACCTTGACCTGGCTCCAACCTAGGCCTGGTTGTTACCTTGACCTGGCTCCAACCTAGACCTGGTTGTTACCTTGACCTGGCTCCAACCTAGGCCTGGTTGTTACCTTGACCTGGCTCCAACCTAGATCTGGTTGTTACCTTGACCTGGCTCCAACCTAGGCCTGGTTGTTACCTTGACCTGGCTCCAACCTAGGCCTGGTTGTTACCTTGACCTGGCTCCAACCTAGATCTGGTTGTTACCTTGACCTGGCTCCAACCTAGGCCTGGTTGTTACCTTGACCTGGCTCCAACCTAGGCCTGGTTGTTACCTTGACCTGGCTCCAACCGAGACCTGGTTGTTACCTTGACCTGGCTCCAACCTAGACCCGGTTGTTACCTTGACCTGGCTCCAACCGAGACCTGGTTGTTACCTTGACCTGGCTCCAACCTAGACCTGGTTGTTACCTTGACCTGGCTCCAACCTAGACCTGGTTGTTACCTTGACCTGGCTCCAACCTAGACCTGGTTGTTACCTTGACCTGGCTCCAACCTAGACCTGGTTGTTACCTTGACCTGGCTCCAACCTAGACCTGGTTGTTACCTTGACCTGGCTCCAACCTAGACCTGGTTGTTACCTTGACCTGGCTCCAACCTAGGCCTGGTTGTTACCTTGACCTGGCTCCAACCTAGGCCTGGTTGTTACCTTGACCTGGCTCTAACCGAGACCTGGTTCTAATCTAGACCTGGCTCCAACCTAGACCTGTTTGTTACCTTGACCTGGCTCCAACCTAGACCTGGTTGTTACCATGACCTGGCTCCAACCTAGGCCTGGTTGTTACCTTGACCTGGCTCCAACCTAGACCTGGTTGTTACCTTGACCTGGCTCCAACCTAGGCCTGGTTGTTACCTTGACCTGGCTCCAACCTAGACCTGGTTGTTACCTTGACCTGGCTCTAACCGAGACCTGGTTCTAATCTAGACCTGGCTCCAACCTAGACCTGGTTGTTACCTTGACCTGGCTCTAACCGAGACCTGGTTCTAATCTAGACCTGGCTCCAACCTAGGCCTGGTTGTTACCTTGACCTGGCTCCAACCTAGACCTGGTTTTAATCTGAACCCATTTGTATCCTGAACCAGGTTCTTACCTAAACCTTGTTCTAACCTTGGGGTGACTGTGGGTCAGTGGTTAGCATGTCTGTCTTTTAATCAGGGGGTTGGCAGTTCAATCCCCGCCCTAGTCAATGTGTCCTTGGGCAAGACACTGAACCCTGTGTTGTTCCCCGTAGCTGTAAAGTGTCTTTGAGTATCTTAAAAAGCGCTATCTAAATTAAATGGATTATTATTATTAACCTAAACCCGATTGAAACCTGAACCCAGTTTTTTCCTAAAACTGGTTCTAAAATAAACCTGGTTGTAACCTGAACCTGGTTCTAAAATAAACCTGGTTGTAACCTGAACCTGGTTCTAAAATAAACCTGGTTGTAACCTGAACCTGGTTCTAATATAAGCCGGTTGTAACCTGAACCTGGTTCTAAAATAAACCTGGTTGTAACCTGAACCTGGTTCTAATATAAGCCGGTTGTAACCTGAACATGGTTCTAACATAAACCCGGTTGTAACCTGAGCTCGGTTCTTTAATAAACCTGGTTCTAACATAAGCAGGTTGTAACCTGAACCCGGTTCTAACATAAGCCGGTTGTAACCTGAGCCCGGTTCTTTAATAAACCTGGTTCTAACATAAGCCGGTTGTAACCTGAGCCCGGTTCTTTAATAAACCTGGTTCTAATATAAGCCGGTTGTAAACCTGAGCCCGGTTCTTTAATAAACCTGGTTCTAATATAAGCCGGTTGTAACCTGAGCCCGGTTCTTTAATAAACCTGGTTCTAATATAAGCCGGTTGTAACCTGAGTCCGGTTCTTTAATAAACCTGGTTCTAATATAAGCCGGTTGTAACCTGAGCCCGGTTCTTTAATAAACCTGGTTCTAACATAAGCCGGTTGTAACCTGAGCCCGGTTCTTTAATAAACCTGGTTCTAATATAAGCCGGTTGTAACCTGAGCCCGGTTCTTTAATAAACCTGGTTCTAATATAAGCCGGTTGTAACCTGAGCCCGGTTCTTTAATAAACCTGGTTCTAATATAAGCCGGTTGTAACCTGAGCCCGGTTCTTTAATAAACCTGGTTCTAATATAAGCCGGTTGTAACCTGAGCCCGGTTCTTTAATAAACCTGGTTCTAACATAAGCCGGTTGTAACCTGAGTCCGGTTCTTTAATAAACCTGGTTCTAATATAAGCCGGTTGTAACCTGAGTCCGGTTCTTTAATAAACCTGGTTCTAATATAAGCCGGTTGTAACCTGAACCCGGTTCTTTCATAAACCTGGTTCTAATATAAGCCGGTTGTAACCTGAGCCCGGTTCTTTAATAAACCTGGTTCTAACATAAGCCGGTTGTAACCTGAGTCCGGTTCTTTAATAAACCTGGTTCTAATATAAGCCGGTTGTAACCTGAACCCGGTTCTTTCATAAACCTGGTTCTAATATAAGTTTGTTGTAACCTGAACATGGTTCTTACCTGAACCCGGTTCTAACATAAGCCGGTTCTAACCTGAACTTGGTTCTTACCTGAACCTGGTTCTTACCTGAACCCGGTTCTTTCATAAACCTGGTTCTAACATAAGTTTGTTGTAACCTGAACATGGTTCTTACCTGAACCCGGTTCTAACATAAGCCGGTTCTAACCTGAACTTGGTTCTTACCTGAACCCGGTTCTTACCTGAACCTGGTTCTTACCTGAACCCGGTTCTTTCATAAACCTGGTTCTAACATAAGTTTGTTGTAACCTGAACATGGTTCTTACCTGAACCCGGTTCTAACATAAGCCGGTTGTAACCTGAACCCGGTTCTTACCTGAACATGGTTCTTACCTGAACCCGGTTCTAACCTGAACCTGGTTCTTACCTGAACCCGGTTCTAACATAACCCGGTTCTAACCTGAACCTGGTTCTTACCTGAACCCGGTTCTTAACCTGAACCCGGTTCTTACCTGAACCTTAAAACCAGGTCCGAACCCTGTGACACCAGTACTGAGGGCCAGACGTCCTCTCAGCGGTGGTTCTGTCTTTGTCTCCAGGGTGAACGACAGCATCGTGTTCGTGAACGACGTGGACGTGCGTGAGGTCACTCACTCCATCGCGGTGGAGGCGCTGAAGGAGGCGGGGCCTGTCGTCAGGCTCTACGTCCTGCGGCGACGCCCACCGAGCGAACGCATCACACAAATCAAACTGATGAAAGGGCCTAAAGGTAGGAAACGAGATGAGGAGAGGAAACAGCTGTAGTGGTTACAGATCATTTCAGAATATAAATGCTATTTTCGGTTATTGGACTTCTGTCTCCTCTGGTTCTGTTTCACCGTGTTCCGCTGAAAGGTTTTAAATGTGGATTAAAAGTGTTCCAGTAGGAACCGCCCTCGCTCAAAGGTTTAACCCTCTGGAGTCCATGGACGCCGGCACGTCCTATGGTGTTCATATCTCCGCGGTTAAAAGGCACATAATTATGGTTCTGATGTTGTAATCTGTAGACGTTCTACTTCCGTGTTCTTCTTCTCACAAGATCGTATGTGATTCACACAGCGAGCCAAGAGCCTGGACAACTAACCAATGAACACTCAGTAACTCACTAAGGACCTCCCACCTTACGCTTCAGTAAAACAGTCGTTTTCAGTCAGTACATAGTTAGTTTTTATATAAAGGACATTGTTCTGGTTTGAAAAAAAGACTAAAATACATAGTAAAACCAAAACGGTTGTAATGTTCATTTGTTATGTGCATACATCCCATAATACTTGATCTGTAGTATGAAAGTGGAGTGACAGACCACATGTTGACATTTATTACATGTATCACTATTGTATTCACATATTCCACCACTTGAACCTAAGGCTTTGGTAAACTAATTTAAAACACCACAACAGTTGGTCCACATGAGTAAAGGAATGTTTCTACAAGAGATTTGAAGAATTATAATAAATCTGACCGCTTCACACTGAGCCTGAAGACAATGGTGCTCCATCACATAGACAGATGAGATGGTTCTGCATGATGTGTAACACGTGAATTTAAGAAATGATGTAAAATCGAGAAAAGGACCTTGGACCCCTGAGGGTTGTTAAGCTGTCTTGACCTGTCCCTGTGTGTCCTTATCTGGTCCTGTGTGTCCTTATCTGTCCCTGTGTGTCCTTATCTGGTCCTGTGTGTCCTTATCTGTCCCTGTGTGTCCTTATCTGGTCCTGTGTGTCCTTATCTGTCCCTGTGTGTCCTTATCTGTCCCTGTGTGTCCTTATCTGTCCCTGTGTGTCCTTATCTGGTCCTGTGTGTCCTTATCTGGTCCTGTGTGTCCTTATCTGGTCCTGTCCCTGTGTGTCCTTATCTGTCCCTGTGTGTCCTTATCTGTCCCTGTGTGTCCTTATCTGTCCCTGTGTGTCCTTATCTGTCCCTGTGTGTCCTTATCTGTCCCTGTGTGTCCTTATCTGGTCCTGTGTGTCCTTATCTGGTCTTGTGTGTCCTTATCTGGTCCTGTCCCTGTGTGTCCTTAACTGGTCCTGTGTGTCCTTATCTGTCCCTGTGTGTCCTTATCTGGTCCTGTCCCTGTGTGTCCTTATCTGGTCCTGTGTGTCCTTATCTGGTCTTGTGTGTCCTTATCTGGTCCTGTCCCTGTGTGTCCTTATCTGATCCTGTCCCTGTGTGTCCTTATCTGGTCCTGTGTGTCCTTATCTGTCCCTGTGTGTCCTTATCTGGTCCTGTCCCTGTGTGTCCTTATCTGGTCCTGTGTGTCCTTATCTGGTCTTGTGTGTCCTTATCTGGTCCTGTCCCTGTGTGTCCTTATCTGATCCTGTCCCTGTGTGTCCTTATCTGGTCCTGTGTGTCCTTATCTGGTCTTGTGTGTCCTTATCTGGTCCTGTCCCTGTGTGTCCTTATCTGGTCCTGTCCCTGTGTGTCCTTATCTGATCCTGTCCCTGTGTGTCCTTATCTGGTCCTGTGTGTCCTTATCTGGTCCTGTCCCTGTGTGTCCTTATCTGGTCCTGTGTGTCCTTATCTGATCCTGTCCCTGTGTGTCCTTATCTGGTCCTGTGTGTCCTTATCTGGTCCTGTCCCTGTGTGTCCCTGTGTCTTCTTATCTGGTCCTGACCCTGTGTGTCCCTGTTCCTGTCCCGGTCTGGTCCAGGTCTGGGATTCAGTATAGCGGGTGGTGTGGGTAACCAACACGTTCCAGGGGACAACAGCATCTACGTGACGAAGATCATCGAGGGCGGAGCGGCACACCGCGATGGACGTCTCCAGATCGGTGACAAAATACTGGCAGTAAGAAAAAACCCTCAAACACGTCCTCAAACACGTCCTCAAACACGTCCTCAAACACGTCCTCAAACACGTCCTCAAACACGTCCTCACATCCTCAAACACGTCCTCAAACACGTCCTCATATGTCCTCAAACACGTCCTCAAACACGTCCTCAAACACGTCCTCAAACACGTCCTCAAACACGTCCTCAAACACGTCCTCAAACACGTCCTCAAACACTTCCTCACATCCTCAAACACGTCCTCAAACACGTCCTCATATGTCCTCAAACACGTCCTCAAACACGTCCTCAAACACGTCCTCAAACACGTCCTCAAACACGTCCTCAAACACTTCCTCACATCCTCAAACACGTCCTCAAACACGTCCTCAAACACGTCCTCAAACACGTCCTCACATCCTCAAACACGTCCTCAAACACGTCCTCAAACACGTCCTCACATCCTCAAACACGTCCTCAAACACTTCCTCAAAAACGTCCTCAAACACGTCCTCAAACACGTCCTCAAACACGTCCTCATATGTCCTCAAACACGTCCTCAAACACGTCCTCAAAAACGTCCTCAAACACATCCTCAAACACATCCTCACATCCTCAAACACGTCCTCAAACACGTCCTCAAAAACGTCCTCACGTCCTCAAACACGTCCTCAAACACGTCCTCAAACACGTCCTCAAAAACGTCCTCACGTCCTCAAACACGTCCTCAAACACGTCCTCAAACACGTCCTCAAACACGTCCTCAAACACGTCCTCAAACACGTCCTCACATCCTCAAACACGTCCTCAAACACATCCTCAAACACGTCCTCACATCCTCAAACACGTCCTCAAACACGTCCTCATATGTCCTCAAACACGTCCTCAAACACGTCCTCACATCCTCAAACACGTCCTCAAACACGTCCTCAAACACGTCCTCAAACACGTCCTCAAACACGTCCTCAAACACTTCCTCACATCCTCAAACACGTCCTCAAACACGTCCTCAAACACGTCCTCAAACACGTCCTCAAACACGTCCTCACATCCTCAAACACGTCCTCAAACACTTCCTCAAAAACGTCCTCAAACATGTCCTCAAACACGTCCTCATATGTCCTCAAACACGTCCTCAAACACGTCCTCAAACACGTCCTCAAACACGTCCTCAAAAACGTCCTCAAACACATCCTCAAACACATCCTCACATCCTCAAACACGTCCTCAAACACGTCCTCAAACACGTCCTCAAACACGTCCTCAAAAACGTCCTCACGTCCTCAAACACGTCCTCAAACACGTCCTCAAACACGTCCTCAAACACGTCCTCAAACACGTCCTCAAACACATCCTCAAACACGTCCTCAAACACGTCCTCACATCCTCAAACACGTCCTCAAACACATCCTCAAACACGTCCTCACATCCTCAAACACGTCCTCAAACACGTCCTCAAACACATCCTCAGGTCCTCAAAAACGTCCTCAAACACGTCCTCAAACACGTCCTCAGGTCCTCAAAAACGTCCTCAAACACGTCCTCAAACACGTCCTCAAACACGTCCTCAAAAACGTCCTCAAACACGTCCTCAAACACGTCCTCATATGTCCTCAAACACATCCTCAAACACGTCCTCAAACACGTCCTCACATCCTCAAACACGTCCTCAAACACGTCCTCAAAAACGTCCTCAAACACATCCTCAAACACATCCTCACATCCTCAAACACGTCCTCAAACACGTCCTCAAACACGTCCTCAAACACGTCCTCAAACACGTCCTCAAAAACGTCCTCAAACACGTCCTCAAACACGTCCTCAAAAACGTCCTCACGTCCTCAAACACGTCCTCAAAAACGTCCTCATATGTCCTCAAACACGTCCTCAAACACGTCCTCAAACACATCCTCAAACACATACTCATATGTCCTCAAACACGTCCTCAAACACGTCCTCAAACACGTCCTCAAACACGTCCTCAAACACGTCCTCACATCCTCAAACACGTCCTCAAACACGTCCTCACCCGTCCTCAAACACGTCCTCAAATACGTCCTCAATCACGTCCTCAAACACGTCCTCAAACACGTCCTGAAACACGTCCTCATCTGTCCTCATACATCCTCACATGTCCTCACACGTCCTCACACATCCTCACACATCCTCATCTGTCCTCATACATCCTCACATGTCCTCACACGTCCTCACACATCCTCACACATCCTCATCTGTCCTCACACGTCCTCACATGTCCTCACACATCCTCACACATCCTCATCTGTCCTCACACATCCTCACATGTCCTCACACGTCCTCACACGTCCTCACATGTCCTCACACGTCCTCACATGTCCTCACACGTCCTCACACATCCTCACATGTCCTCACACATCCTCACATGTCCTCACATGTCCTCACACGTCCTCACACATCCTCACATGTCCTCACACGTCCTCCCACGTCCTCACACGTCCTCACACATCCTCACACATCCTCACACGTCCTCACACATCCTCACACGTCCTCACACATCCTCACATGTCCTCACATGTCCTCACATGTCCTCACACGTCCTCACACATCCTCACACATCCTCACACGTCCTCACATGTCCTCACACGTCCTCACACGTCCTCACATGTCCTCACACATCCTCACATGTCCTCACACATCCTCACACGTCCTCACACATCCTCACACGTCCTCACACATCCTCACATGTCCTCACACGTCCTCACATGTCCTCACCTGTCCTCACAGGTCCTCACACATCCTCACCTGTCCTCACACGTCCTCACATGTCCTCACACATCCTCACCTGTCCTCACATGTCCTCACACGTCCTCACACATCCTCACACGTCCTCACACATCCTCACACGTCCTCACACGTCCTCACATGTCCTCACACATCCTCACACGTCCTCACATGTCCTCACACGTCCTCACACGTCCTCACACGTCCTCACACGTCCTCACACATCCTCACCTGTCCTCACACGTCCTCACACATCCTCACATGTCCTCACACATCCTCACACATCCTCATCTGTCCTCACACATCCTCACATGTCCTCACACGTCCTCACACGTCCTCACATGTCCTCACACGTCCTCACATGTCCTCACACGTCCTCACACATCCTCACACATCCTCATCTGTCCTCACACATCCTCACATGTCCTCACACGTCCTCACACGTCCTCACATGTCCTCACACGTCCTCACATGTCCTCACACGTCCTCACACGTCCTCACATGTCCTCACACATCCTCACATGTCCTCACACGTCCTCACACATCCTCACACATCCTCATCTGTCCTCACATGTCCTCACACGTCCTCACACGTCCTCACATGTCCTCACACGTCCTCACACGTCCTCACATGTCCTCACACATCCTCACATGTCCTCACACATCCTCACATGTCCTCACATGTCCTCACACGTCCTCACACATCCTCACATGTCCTCACACGTCCTCCCACGTCCTCACACGTCCTCACACATCCTCACACATCCTCACACGTCCTCACACATCCTCACACGTCCTCACACATCCTCACATGTCCTCACATGTCCTCACATGTCCTCACACGTCCTCACACATCCTCACACATCCTCACACGTCCTCACATGTCCTCACACGTCCTCACACGTCCTCACATGTCCTCACATGTCCTCACACATCCTCACACGTCCTCACACATCCTCACACGTCCTCACACATCCTCACATGTCCTCACACGTCCTCACATGTCCTCACCTGTCCTCACAGGTCCTCACACATCCTCACCTGTCCTCACACGTCCTCACATGTCCTCACACATCCTCACCTGTCCTCACATGTCCTCACACGTCCTCACACATCCTCACACATCCTCACACGTCCTCACACATCCTCACACGTCCTCACACGTCCTCACATGTCCTCACACATCCTCACACGTCCTCACATGTCCTCACACGTCCTCACACGTCCTCACACGTCCTCACATGTCCTCACACATCCTCACCTGTCCTCACACGTCCTCACACATCCTCACATGTCCTCACATGTCCTCACACGTCCTCACATGTCCTCACCTGTCCTCACAGGTCCTCACAGGTCCTCACACATCCTCACCTGTCCTCACACGTCCTCACATGTCCTCACACATCCTCATCTGTCCTCACACGTCCTCACACATCCTCACACATCCTCACACGTCCTCACACATCCTCACACGTCCTCACATGTCCTCACACGTCCTCACACGTCCTCACACATCCTCACACGTCCTCACACATCCTCACATGTCCTCACACGTCCTCACATGTCCTCACCTGTCCTCACAGGTCCTCACACATCCTCACCTGTCCTCACACGTCCTCACATGTCCTCACACATCCTCATCTGTCCTCACACGTCCTCACACATCCTCACACATCCTCACACGTCCTCACACATCCTCACACGTCCTCACATGTCCTCACACGTCCTCACATGTCCTCACACATCCTCACATGTCCTCACACGTCCTCACACGTCCTCACACGTCCTCACATGTCCTCACACGTCCTCACATGTCCTCACACATCCTCACACGTCCTCACATGTCCTCACACGTCCTCACATGTCCTCACACATCCTCACCTGTCCTCACACATCCTCACACATCCTCACACGTCCTCACACATCCTCACACGTCCTCACATGTCCTCACACGTCCTCACATGTCCTCACACATCCTCACCTGTCCTCACACATCCTCACACATCCTCACACGTCCTCACACATCCTCACACGTCCTCACATGTCCTCACACATCCTCACATGTCCTCACACGTCCTCACACGTCCTCACACGTCTTTACACTTCTTCATATGTCCGGGGCGCTAACGTTACCTGAGCTTTGTCCCCGGCAGGTGAACCACGTGTCCCTGGAGGACGTCCTGCATGAGGATGCCGTGGTGGCCCTGAAGAACACGGGGGAGGTGGTCTACCTGAAGGTTGCCACGCCCACCTCACAGTACATCCACCCAGCCGATCGATACAGCCCCCCCGACCTGACCAGCTGTACGTACACTTCCTGTTTCGTGGTCATGTTATAGTTTGTGTTTGCTGGAATAGCTTCTTTAAATTCTCATGGCTCTATAACGCTGACGACGTTCGAGCACCTTTATTTTAAGTAAACACAAAGTCCAATTTCTGTGCAGCCTACATGGAGCCGGACTACATGTGTGATTACCCACAAGTCCTCCCTCCTCCGTCACCCCGACGGTATTCGCCAATACCCCGAGGCATGATGGGAGAGGACGATTATTCTCGGGAGCCCCGCCGGGTCTGCGTCCAGCGGGGGTCCACAGGTCTGGGCTTCAACATCGTGGGGGGAGAGGACGGAGAAGGGATCTTCATCTCCTTCATCCTGGCAGGAGGACCAGCAGACCTGAGCGGAGAGCTCCGGAAGGGAGACCAGATCCTCAGTGTGAGTACAGAGACCAGATCCTCAGTGTGAGTACAGAGACCAGATCCTCAGTGTGAGTACAGAGACCAGATCCTCAGTGTGAGTACAGAGACCAGATCCTCAGTGTGAGTACAGAGACCAGATCCTCAGTGTGAGTACAGAGACCAGATCCTCAGTGTGAGTACAGAGACCAGATCCTCAGTGTAAGATCTGGTCCTTCTCTGGCGTTTTAGATATTTCAATGACTTTGTGTACATGTGTGTGTGTGTGTGTGTGTGTGTGAATACAGGTAAATGGGGTGGACCTCAGGTATGCTACCCATGAACAGGCAGCAGCAGCCCTAAAGAACGCCGGACAGACCGTCACCATCGTGGCCCAGTACAGACCTGAAGGTGAGATCATAGTAATACTACATAATACTAGTAGTACCCAGTACAGACCTGAAGGTGAGATCATAGTAATACTACATAATACTAGTAGTACCCAGTACAGACCTGAAGGTGAGATCATAGTAATACTACATAATACTAGTAGTACCCAGTACAGACCTGAAGGTGAGATCATAGTAATACTACATAATATTAGTAGTACCCAGTACAGACCTGAAGGTGAGATCATAGTAATACTACATAATACTAGTACAATAGCAAGTGTACCTGTACTACATGTCTGCAGAGTACAGTCGCTTCGAAGCAAAGATCCACGACCTGAGGGAGCAGATGATGAACAGCTCGTCCGGGAGTCTGAGAGCCAACCGCAGCTTCTACCTCAGGTGAGCCAGGTCGCCGCAACCTGCTCCAGCCGGTCCAGCTGGTGGAACCGGCGCCATCAGGACTGACGCGTGTTGTGGTTTCAGGGCGCTGTTCGACTACGACAAGCAGTGGGACTGTGGCGTCCTATCACAAGCTCTGGACTTTACCTTCGGGGAGGTTCTCCATGTGACGGACAGCGCCGATGACGAGTGGTGGCAGGCCAGACGGGTGAACCAGCAGGGGGAGCTGGAGGAGCTGGGCTACATCCCCTCCAAGCACAGGTTCATATGACGCATCAATCACCACCGCCGCTCCGCTAACGAACTCCTGATGACCAGCGCTGTTTGTGTGTTTCAGAGTGGAGAGGAAGGAGTGGTCACGTATGAAGAGTAAAGGTGAGTAAAGAGTGGTTATGTATGAAGAGTAAAGAAAGAGTGGTTATGTATGAAGAGTAATTAAAGAGTGGTTATGTATGAAGAGTAAAGGTAAAGAGTGGTTATGTATGAAGAGTAAAGAAAGAGTGGTTATGTATGAAGAGTAAAGGTAAAGAGTGGTTATGTATGAAGAGTAAAGAAAGAGTGGTTGTGTATGAAGAGTAAAGAAAGAGTGGTTATGTATGAAGAGTAAAGAAAGAGTGGTTATGTATGAAGAGTAAAGAAAGAGTGGTTATGTATGAAGAGTAAAGAAAGAGTGGTTATGTATGAAGAGTAATTAAAGAGTGGTTATGTATGAAGAGTAAAGGTAAAGAGTGGTTATGTATGAAGAGTAAATAAAGAGTGATCGCGTATGAAGAGTAAATAAGGAGTGATCGCGTATGAAGAGTAAATAAAGAGTGATCGCGTATGAAGAGTAAATAAAGAGTGATCGGGTATGAAGAGTAAATAAAGAGTGATCGGGTATGAAGAGTAAATAAAGAGTGATCGCGTATGAAGAGTAAAGAAAGAGTGGTTATGTATGAAGAGTAAATAAAGAGTGATCGGGTATGAAGAGTAAATAAAGAGTGATCGGGTATGAAGAGTAAATAAAGAGTGGTTATGTATGAAGAGTAAAGAAAGAGTGGTTATGTATGAAGAGTAAAGAAAGAGTGGTTATGTATGAAGAGTAAAGAAAGAGTGGTTATGTATGAAGAGTAAAGAAAGAGTGGTTATGTATGAAGAGTAAATAAAGAGTGGTTATGTATGAAGAGTAAATAAAGAGTGGTTATGTATGAAGAGTAAAGAAAGAGTGGTTATGTATGAAGAGTAAAGAAAGAGTGGTTATGTATGAAGAGTAAAGAAAGAGTGGTTATGTATGAAGAGTAAAGAAAGAGTGGTTATGTATGAAGAGTAAAGGTAAAGAGTGGTTATGTATGAAGAGTAAAGAAAGAGTGGTTATGTATGAAGAGTAAAGAAAGAGTGGTTGTGTATGAAGAGTAAAGAAAGAGTGGTTATGTATGAAGAGTAAAGAAAGAGTGGTTGTGTATGAAGAGTAAAGAAAGAGTGGTTATGTATGAAGAGTAAAGAAAGAGTGGTTATGTATGAAGAGTAAATAAAGAGTGGTTATGTATGAAGAGTAAAGAAAGAGTGGTTATGTATGAAGAGTAAAGAAAGAGTGGTTATGTATGAAGAGTAATTAAAGAGTGGTTATGTATGAAGAGTAAAGGTAAAGAGTGGTTATGTATGAAGAGTAAATAAAGAGTGATCGCGTATGAAGAGTAAATAAGGAGTGATCGCGTATGAAGAGTAAATAAAGAGTGATCGCGTATGAAGAGTAAATAAAGAGTGATCGGGTATGAAGAGTAAAGAAAGAGTGGTTATGTATGAAGAGTAAATAAAGAGTGATCGGGTATGAAGAGTAAATAAAGAGTGATCGGGTATGAAGAGTAAATAAAGAGTGATCGCGTATGAAGAGTAAAGAAAGAGTGGTTATGTATGAAGAGTAAATAAAGAGTGATCGGGTATGAAGAGTAAATAAGGAGTGATCGGGTATGAAGAGTAAATAAGGAGTGATCGGGTATGAAGAGTAAATAAGGAGTGATCGCGTATGAAGAGTAAATAAAGAGTGATCGGGTATGAAGAGTAAATAAAGAGTGATCGGGTATGAAGAGTAAATAAAGAGTGATCGGGTATGAAGAGTAAATAAAGAGTGATCGCGTATGAAGAGTAAAGAAAGAGTGGTTATGTATGAAGAGTAAATAAAGAGTGATCGGGTATGAAGAGTAAATAAGGAGTGATCGGGTATGAAGAGTAAATAAGGAGTGATCGCGTATGAAGAGTAAATAAAGAGTGATCGGGTATGAAGAGTAAATAAAGAGTGATCGGGTATGAAGAGTAAATAAGGAGTGATCGGGTATGAAGAGTAATAAAGAGTGATCGCGTATGAAGAGTAAATAAAGAGTGATCGCGTATGAAGAGTAAATAAAGAGTGGTTATGTATGAAGAGTAAATAAGTCAACATTTGCTTTCCGTTCACAGGAAGAGAAGGATTCGTTCACAGCTACGAGCTCATCACTCAGATTGAAGGTCAGTGTCACATGTAACCCTTGACCTTTGACCTTTGACCTTCACACAACCCCCCTCTTACACATGAGGAATAAAACGCACTCACTTCAGCACTCAGTGAAGAGACGCAAAACAACCACAGAGAGACACAAACAACCACAAAGAGACACAAACAACCACAAAAAGACACAAAACAACCACAGAGACACAAAACAACCATAAAGAGACAAAAACAAACCACAAAGAGGACCCAAAACAACCCAAAGAGACACAAAACAACCACAGAGACACAAAACAACCATAAAGAGACAAAAACAACCACAAAGAGACACAAAACAACCACAAAGAGATAGAAAACAACCACAGAGACACAAAAACAACCATAAAGAGCAAAAACAACCACAAAGAGACACAAAACAACCACAGAGACACAAAAACAACCACAAATAGACAAAAACAGCCACAGAGACACAAAACACACAGAGAGACCCAAAACCACCACAAAGAGACAAAAACAACCATAAAGAGACAAAAAACAACACAGAGACCCAAAACCACTACAAAGAGACAAAACAACCACTAAGGGACACAAAAAAGCCACAGAGACCCAAAACAACAACAAAGAGTACACAAAACAGCCACAGAGACACAAAACCACCACACAAGAGACAAAAACAACCATAAAAGAGACAAAAACAACCACAGAGACCCAAACACCAGAAAGAGACAAAAACCACCACAAAGAGACAAAAACCACCACAAAGAGACAAAAACAAAACAACCACAAAGAGACAAAACCACACAAAGAGACAAAAACAAAACAACCACAAAGAGACAAAAACAACCACAGAGACCCAAAACCACCACAAAGAGACAAAAAACAACCACAGAGACACAAAACAACCACAGAGACCCAAAACCACCACAAAGAGACAAAAATACAACCACAAAGAGACAAAAACAACCATATAGAGAGACACAAACAACGATAAAGAGACAAAACAACCACAGTAGAACCCAAAACCCCACAAAGAGACAAAAACAACCACAAAGAGACAAAAACAACCACAGAGAGACAAACAACCACAGAGAGACAAAAACAACCATAAAGAGACAAAAACAGCCACAGAGACCCAAAACCACTACAAAGAGACCAAAAACAACCACAGAGACACAAACAACCACAAAGAGACAAAAACAACCACAAATAGACAAAAACAACCACAAAGACCCAAAACCACCACAAAGAGACAAAAACAACCACAGAGACCCAAAACCACTACAAAGAGACAAAAAACAACCACAGAGACACAAAACCACTACAAAGGAGACCCAAAAACAACCACAAAGAGAACAAACAACCACAAAGAGACAAAAACAACCATAAAGAGACAAAAACAGCCACAGAGACCAAAACCACTACAAGAGACAAAAACAACCACAGAGACACAAAACAACCACAAAGAGACAAAAACAACCACAGAGACAGAAAACAACCACAAAGACCCAAAACCACCACAAAGAGACAAAAACAACCACAGAGACACAAAACAACCACAGAGACCACAAAACAACCACAAAGAGACAAAACAACCACAGAGACACAAAACAACCACAGAGACCCAAAACCACCACAAAGAGACAAAAACAACCACAAAGAGACACAAAACAACACAAAGAGACAAAAACAACCACAGAGAACAAAACCACCACAAAGAGACAAAAACAACCACAAAGAGACAAAAACAACCACAGAGAGACACAAACAACCATAAAGAGACAAAAACAGCCACAGAGACCCAAAACCACTACAAAGAGGACAAAAAACAACCACAGAGACACAAAACAACCACAGAGAGACAAAACAACCACAAAGAGACAAAACAACCACAGAGACCAAAACCACCACAAAGAGACAAAAACAACCACAGGAGACCAAAACAACCATAATGAGACACAAACAACCACAAAGAGACCAAAAACAACCACAAAGAGACAAAAACAACCACAGAGAGACAAAACAACCACAGAGAGACAAAAACAACCATAAAGAGACAAAAACAGCCACAGAGACCCAAAACCACCACAAAGAGACAAAAACAACCATAAAGAGACAAAAACAGCCACAGAGACCCAAAACCACCACAAAGAGACAAAAACAACCACAGAGACACAAAACAACCACAAAGAGACAAAAACAACCATAAAGAGACAAAAACAGCCACAGAGACCCAAAACCACTACAAAGAGACAACAACAACCACAGAGACACAAAACCACTACAAAGAGACAAAAACAACCACAGAGACACAAAACAACCACAAAGAGACAAAAACAACCATAAAGAGACAAAAACAGCCACAGAGACCCAAAACCACTACAAAGAGACAAAAACAACCACAGAGACACAAAACAACCACAAAGAGACAAAAACAACCACAGAGACACAAAACAACCACAAAGAGACAAAAACAACCACAAAGAGACACAAAACAACCACAAAGAGACAAAAACAACCACAGAGACACAAAACCACCACAAAGAGACAAAAACAACCACAAAGAGACAAAAACAACCACAGAGAGACACAAACAACCATAAAGAGACAAAAACAGCCACAGAGACCCAAAACCACTACAAAGAGACAAAAACAACCACAGAGACACAAAACAACCACAGAGAGACAAAACAACCACAAAGAGACAAAAACAACCACAGAGACCCAAAACCACCACAAAGAGACAAAACACCACAGAGAGACACACAAATAAAGACACAAACAACCACAAGAGACAAAACAACCACAAGAGACAAAACACCACAGAGAGACACAAACAACCATAAAGAGACAAAAACAACCACAGAGACCCAAAACCACCACAAAGAGACAAAAACAACCACAGAGAGACAAAAACACAAAGAGACAAAACAACCACAGAGACCAAAACCACCACAAAGAGACAAAAACAACCATAAAGAGACAAAAACAACCACAGAGACACAAAACCACCACAAAGAGACAAAAACAACCATAAGAGACAAAAACAACCACAGAGACACAAAACACCACAAAGAGACAAAAACAACCATAAAGAGACAAAAACAACCATAAGAGACACAAAACACCACAGAGACACAAAACAACCACAGAGACACAAAACAACCACAAAGAGACAAAAACAACCACAGAGACAAAAACAACCACAAAGAGACAAAAACAACCACAGAGACAAAAACAACCACAGAGACAAAAACAACCACAAAGAGACAAAAACAACCATAAAGAGACAAAAACAACCACAGAGACACAAAACAACCACAAAGAGACAAAAACAACCATAGAGACACAAAACAACCACAAGAGACAAAAACAACCACAGAGACCCAAAACACCACAAAGAGACAAAACAACCACAAAGAGACAAAAACAACCACAGAGAGACACAAACAACCATAAAGAGACAAAAACACCACAGAGACCCAAAACCACTACAAGAGACAAAAACAACCACAGAGACACAAAACAACCACAAAGAGACAAAAACAACCACAAAGAGACAAAAACAACCACAGAGACACAAAACAACCACAGAGAGACAAAACAACCACAAAGAGACAAAAACAACCACAGAGACCCAAAACCACCACAAAGAGACAAAACAACCACAAAGAGACAAAAACAACCACAGAGACCCAAAACCACCATAAAGAGACAAAAACAACCATAAAGAGACACAAAACAACCACAGAGACACAAAACAACCATAAAGAGACAAAAACAACCATGATGAGACACAAAACAACCACAGAGACACAAAACACCACAGAGACCCAAAACCACCACAAAGAGACAAAAACAACCACAAAGAGACAAAAACAACCACAGAGAGACAAACAACCACAGAGAGACAAAACAACCATAAAGAGACAAAAACAGCCACAGAGACCCAAAACCACCACAAAGAGACAAAAAACAACCATAAAGAGACAAAAACAGCCACAGAGACCCAAAACCACCACAAAGAGACAAAAAAAAACCACAAAGAGACAAAAACAACCACAGAGAGACAAAACAACCACAGAGAGACAAAACAACCATAAAGAGACAAAAACAGCCACAGAGACCCAAAACCACCACAAAGAGACAAAAACAACCATAAAGAGACAAAAACAGCCACAGAGACCCAAACCACCACAAAGAGACAAAAACAACCACAGAGACACAAAACAACCACAGAGAGACAAAAACAACCATAAAGAGACAAAAACAGCCACAGAGACCCAAAACCACTACAAAGAGACAAAACAACCACAGAGACCACAAAACCACTACAAAGAGACAAAAACAACCACAGAGACACAAAACAACCACAAAGAGACAAAAACAACCATAAAGAGACAAAAACAGCCACAGAGACCCAAAACCACTACAAAGAGACAAAAACAACCACAGAGACACAAAACAACCACAAAGATACAAAAAACAACCACAAGAGACACAAAACAACCACAAAGACCCAAAACCACCACAAAGAGACAAAAACAACCACAGAGACACAAAACAACCACAGAGACACAAAACAACCACAAAGAGACAAAAACAACCACAGAGACCAAAACAACCACAGAGTACCCAAAACCACCACAAAGAGACAAAAACAACCACAAAGAGACACAAAACAACCACAAAGAGACAAAAACAACCACAGAGACACAAAACCACCACAAAGAGACAAAAACAACCACAAAGAGACAAAAACAACCACAGAGAGACACAAACAACCATAAAGAGACAAAAAACAGTCCACAGAGACCCAAAACCACCACAAAGAGACAAAACAACCACAGAGACACAAAACAACCACAGAGAGACAAAACAACCACAAAGAGACAAAAACAACCACAGAGACCCAAAACCACCACAAAGAGACAAAAACAACCACAGAGAGACACAAACAACCATAATGAGACACAAAACAACCACAAAGAGACAAAAACAACCACAGAGAGACACAAACAACCATAAAGAGACAAAAACAGCCACAGGAGACCCAAAACCACTACAAAGAGACAAAAACAACCACAGAGACACAAAACAACCACAAAGAGACAAAAACAACCACAAAGAGACACAAAACAACCACAGAGACACAAAACAACCACAGAGAGAAAAAACAACCACAAAGAGACAAAAACAACCACAGAGACCCAAACCACCACAAAGAGACAAAAACAACCACAAAGAGACAAAAACAACCACAGAGACCCAAAACCACCACAAAGAGACAAAAACAACCATAAAGAGACACAAAACAACCACAGAGACACAAAACAACCATAAAGAGACAAAAACAACCATAATGAGACACAAAACAACCACAGAGACACAAAACAACCACAGAGACCCCAAAACCACCACAAAGAGACAAAAACAACCACAAAGAGACAAAAACAACCACAGAGAGACAAAACAACCACAGAGAGACAAAAACAACCATAAAGAGACAAAACAGCCACAGAGACCCAAAACCACCACAAAGAGACAAAAACAACCATAAAGAGACAAAACAGCCACAGAGACCCAAAACCACCACAAAGAGACAAAACAACCACAAAGAGGACAAAAAACACACCACAAGAGACAAAACAACCACAGAGAGACAAAAACAACCATAAAGATACAAAAACAGCCACAGAGACCCAAAACACCACAAAGAGACAAAAACAACCACAAAGAGACAAAAACAACCACAGAGACCCAAAACCACCACAAAGAGACAAAAACAACCACAGAGACACAAAACAACCACAAAGAGACAAAAACAACCATAAAGAGACAAAAACAGCCACAGAGACCCAAAACCACTACAAAGAGACAAAAACAACCACAGAGACACAAAACCACTACAAAGAGACAAAAACAACCACAGAGACACAAAACAACCACAAAGAGACAAAAACAACCATAAAGAGACAAAAACAGCCACAGAGACCCAAAACCACTACAAAGAGACAAAAACAACCACAGAGACACAAAACAACCACAAAGAGACAAAAACAACCACAGAGACACAAAACAACCACAAAGACCCAAAACCACCACAAAGAGACAAAAACAACCACAGAGACACAAAACAACCACAGAGACACAAAACAACCACAAAGAGACAAAAACAACCACAGAGACACAAAACACCACAGAGACCCAAAACCACCACAAAGAGACAAAAAACAACCACAAGAGACACAAACAACCACAAAGAGACAAAAACAACCACAGAGACACAAAACCACCACAAAGAGACAAAAACAACCACAAAGAGACAAAAACAACCACAGAGAGACACAAACAACCATAAGAGACAAAAAACAGCCACAGAGACCCAAAACCACTACAAAGAGACAAAAACAACCACAGAGCACAAACAACCACAGAGAGACAAAACAACCACAAGAGACAAAACAACCACAGATACCCAAACCACCACAAAGAGACAAAACAACCCACAGAGAGCCACAAACAACCATAATGAGACACAAACAACCACAAAGGAGACAAAACAACCACAAAGAGACAAAAACAACAACAGAGAGACACAAACAACCATAAAGAGACAAAACAAACCATAAAGAGACACAAAACACCATAATGAGACACAAAACAACCACAGAGACAGAAAACAACCACAGAGAGACAAAACAACCATAAAGAGAAAAAAACAACCACAGAGAGACAAAAACAACCACAGAAAGACAAAAACAACCACAGAGACACAAAACAACCACAAAGAGACAAAAACAACCACAAAGAGACAAAAACAACCATAATGAGACACAAAACAACCACAGAGAGACAAAAACAACCACAGAGACCCAAAACCACCACAAAGAGACAAAAACAACCACAAAGAGGACAAAAACAACCACAGAGAGACACAAACAACCATAAAGAGACAAAAACATCCACAGAGACCCAAAAACCACTACAAAGAGACAAAAACAACCCACAGAGACACAAAACCACCACAAATGAGACAAAAACAACCACAGAGACACAAAACAACCACAAAGAGACAAAAACAACCACAAAGAGACAAAAACAACCACAGAGACACAAAACAACCACAGAGAGACAAAACAACCACAAAGAGACAAAAACAACCACAGAGACACAAAACAACCACAGAGAGACAAAACAACCACAAAGAGACAAAAACAACCACAGAGACCCAAAACCACTCACAATGAGACAAAAACAACCACAGAGAGACAAAAACAACCACAGAGACCCAAAACCACCACAAAGAGACAAAACAACCACAGAGACACAAAACACTACAAAGAGACAAAAACAACCACAGAGACACAAAACAACCACAAAGAGACAAAAACAACCATAAAGAGACAAAAACAGCCACAGAGACCCAAAACCACTACAAAGAGACAAAAACAACCACAGAGGACACAAAACAACCACAAAGAGACAAAACAACCACAGAGACACAAAACAACCACAAAGACCCAAAACCACCACAAAGAGACAAAAACAACCACAGAGACACAAAACAACCACAGAGACACAAAACAACCACAAAGAGACAAAAACAACCACAGAGACACAAAACAACCACAGAGACCCAAAACCACCACAAAGAGACAAAAACAACCACAAAGAGACACAAAACAACCACAAAGAGACAAAAACAACCACAGAGACACAAAACCACCACAAAGAGGACAAACAACCACAAAGAGACAAAAACAACACGAGAGACACAAACAACCAAAAGAGACAAAACAGCCACAGAGACCCAAAACCACTACAAAGAGACAAAACAACCACAGAGACACAAAACAACCACAGAGAGAAAACAACCACAAAGAGACAAAAACAACCACAGAGACCAAACACCACACAAGAGACAAACAACCACAGAGAGACACAAACAACCATAATGAGACAAAAACAACCACAAAGAGACAAAAACAACCACAAAGAGACAAAAACAACCACAGAGAGACACAAACAACCAATAAAGAGACAAAAACAACCACAAAGAGACACAAAACAACCACAGAGACACAAAACAACCACAGAGACACAAAACAACCATAAAGAGACAAAAACAACCACAGAGACACAAAACAACCACAAAGAGACAAAAACAACCACAAAGAGACAAAAACAACCACAAAGAGACAAAAACAACCACAGAGAGACAAAACAACCACAAAGAGACAAAAAACAACCATAGAGACAAAAAACAACCACAGAGACCCAAAACAACCAACAGAGACACAAAACAACCACAAGAGACAAAAACAACCACAGAGACACAAAACAACCACAGAGAGACAAAACAACCCAAACAGAGACAAAAACAACCACAGAGACCCAAAACCACCACAAAGAGACAAAAACAACCACAGAGACCCAAAACCACCACAAAGAGACACAAACAACCTAAGAGAGACAAAAACAACCACAGGATACACAAAACAACCACAGATACCCAAAACCACCACAAAGAGACAAAAACAACCACAAATTAGACAAAAAAAACCACAGAGAGACACAAACAACCATAAAGAGACAAAAACAACACAGAGAGACACAAACAACCATAAAGAGACAAAACAGCCACAGAGACCCAAACAACCACAAAGAGACAAAAACAACCACAGAGACACAAAACAACCACAGAGACCCCAAAACCCACCACAAAGAGACCAAAAACAAACACAGAGCACACAGAAACAACCACAGAGACACAAAACAACCCAAAGAGACAAAAACAACCACAGAGACACAAAACAACCACAGAGGACACAAAACCCCCACAAATGTAGACAAAAACAACCCACAAAGAGACACAAAACAACCACAACGAGACAAAAACAAACCACAGAGACCAAAACCACCACATAAGTAGACAATAAAACAACAACAAAGAGAACAAAAACAACCACATGAGAGACACAAAAACAACCATAAAGAGACAAAAACAGCCACAAAATACCCAAAACCACTACAAAGAGTCACAACATCAACAACACAGAGACACAAAACATACCACAGAGAGCACAAAACAACCACAAAGAGACAAAACAACCACAGAGACCCAAAACCACCACAAAGAGAACAAAAACAACCACAGAGAGACAAAAACAACCACAAAGAGACAAACAACAACCACAGAGAGACACAAAACAACCATAAAGAGACAAAAACAGCCACAGAGACCCAAAACCACTACAAAGAGACAAAAACAACCACAGAGACACAAAACAACCACAAAGAGACAAAAACAACCACAGAGAGACAAAACCACCACAAAGAGACAAAAACAACCATAAAGAGACAAAAACAACCACAGAGTCACAAAACAACCACAAAGAGACAAAAACAACCATAAAGAGACAAAAACAACCATAATGAGACACAAAACAACCACAGAGACAGAAAACAACCACAGAGAGACAAAACAACCATAAAGAGAAAAAAACAACCACAGAGAGACAAAAAAAAACCACAGAAAGACAAAAACAACCATAAAGAGAAAAAAACAACCACAGAGAGACAAAACAACCACAAAGAGACAAAAACAACCATAATGAGACACAAAACAACCACAGAGAGACAAAAACAACCACAGAGACCCAAAAACCACCACAAAGAGACAAAAACAACCACAAAGAGGACAAAACAACCACAGAGAGACACAAACAACCATAAAGAGAAAAAAACAGCCACAGAGACCCAAACCACTACAAAGAGACAAAACAACCACAAAGAGACAAAAACAACCACAAAGAGACAAAAACAACCACAGAGACACAAAAGTAACCACAGAGAGACAAAACAACCACAAAGAGACAAAACAAACCACAGAGACACAAAACCAACCACAGAGAGACAAAACAAACCACAAAAGAGACAAAAAACAACCACAGAGACCCAAAACCACCACAATGAGACAAAAACAACCACAAAGAGACAAAAACAACCACAGAGGACCCAAAACCACCCAAAGAGACAAAAACAAACCATAAAGAGACACAAAACAACCACAGAGACACAAAACAACCACAAAGAGACAAAAACAACCACAGAGACACAAAACAACCACAGAGAGACAAAACAACCACAAAGAGACAAAAACAACCACAGAGACCCAAAACCACCACAAAGAGACAAAAACAACCATAAAGAGACACAAAACAACCACAGAGAGACAAAACAACCACAGAGACACAAAACAACCACAAAGAGACAAAACAACCACCAGAGACACAAAACAACCACAGAGAGACAAACAACCACAAAGAGACAAAAAACAACCACAGAGACCCAAAACCACCACAAAGAGACAAAAACAACCACAGAGACCCAAAACCACCACAAAGAGACACAAACAACCATAAAGAGACAAAAACAACCACAGAGACACAAAACAACCACAGAGACCCAAAACCACCACAAAGAGACAAAAACAACCACAAAGAGACAAAAACAACCACAGAGAGACACAAACAACCATAAAGAGACAAAAACAGCCACAAAGACCCAAAACCACTACAAAGAGACAAAAACAACCACAGAGACACAAAACAACCACAAAGAGACAAAAACAACCACAAAGAGACACAAAACAACCACAGAGAGACACAAACAACCATAAAGAGACAAAAACAGCCACAGAGACCCAAAACCACTACAAAGAGACAAAAACAACCACAGAGACACAAAACAACCACAGAGAGACAAAAACAACCACAAAGAGACAAAAACAACCACAGAGACACAAAACAACCACAGAGACACAAAACAACCACAAAGAGACAAAAACAACCACAGAGACACAAAACAACCACAGAGACCCAAAACCACCACAAAGAGACAAAAACAACCACAGAGACACAAAACAACCACAGAGAGACAAAAACAACCACAGAGACCCAAAACCACCACAAAAGAGACAAAAACAACCACAAAGAGACACAAAACAACCACAAAAAGACAAAACAACCACAGAGACCCAAAACCACCACCAAAGAGACAAAAACAACCACAAAGAGACAAAAACAACCACAGAGAGACACAAACAACCATAAAGAGACAAAAACAGCCACAAAGACCCAAAACCACTACAAAGAGACAAAAACAACCACAGAGACACAAAACAACCACAAAGAGACAAAAACAACCACAGAGACCCAAAACCACCACAAAGAGACAAAAAACAACCACAGAGAGACAAAAACAACCACAGAGAGACAAAAACAACCACAAAGAGACAAAAACAACCACAGAGAGACACAAACAACCATAAAGAGACAAAAACAGCCACAGAGACCCAAAACCACTACAAAGAGACAAAAACAACCACAGAGACACAAAACAACCACAAAGAGACAAAAACAACCACAGAGACACAAAACAACCACAGAGAGACAAAACAACCACAAAGAGACAAAAACAACCACAAAGAGACACAAAACAACCACAAAGAGACAAAAACAACCATAAAGAGACAAAAACAACCACAGAGACACAAAACCACCACAAAGAGACAAAAACAACCATAAAGAGACAAAAACAACCACAGAGACACAAAACAACCACAAAGAGACAAAAACAACCATAATGAGACACAAAACAACCACAGAGAGACAAAACAACCACAGAGAGACAAAACAACCATGAAGAGAAAAAAACAACCACAAAGAGACAAAAACAACCACAGAGAGACAAAAACAACCACAGAGAGACAAAACAACCATAAAGAGAAAAAAACAACCACAAAGAGACAAAAACAACCACAGAGACCCAAAACCACCACAAAGAGACAAAAACAACCATAATGAGACACAAAACAACCACAGAGAGACAAAAACAACCACAGAGACCCAAAACCACCACAAAGAGACAAAAACAACCACAAAGAGACAAAAACAACCACAGAGAGACACAAACAACCATAAAGAGACAAAAACAGCCACAGAGACCCAAAACCACTACAAAGAGACAAAAACAACCACAGAGACACAAAACAACCACAAAGAGACAAAAACAACCACAGAGACACAAAACAACCTATCCCAGCTGACATAGGGCGAAGGCAGGGGACACCCTGGACAGGCCGCCAGTCCATCGAGGGCACATGTAGGGACATACAACCATTCACTCTCACATTCACACCTATGGGACATTTAGAGATCAATTAACCTGCAGCATGTCTTTGGACTGTGGGAGGAAGCCGGAGAGCCCCGAGAGAACCCACGCTGCCACGGGGAGAACATGCAAACTCCACACAGAAGGACCGCTCCGACCGGGAATCGAACCCGCGGCCCTCTTGCTGTGAGGCGACAGTGCTAGCCACTACACCACCGTGGAGCCCAAAACCACCACAAAGAGACAAAAACAACCACAGAGAGACAAAACCAACCACAAAGAGACACAAACAACCACAAAGAGACACAAAACAACCACAAAGAGACAAAAACAACCACAGAGACACAAAACAACCACAAAGAAGCACAGAACAACCACAAAGATACACAAAACAACCACACAACCACAATGAGAAGCAATACAACCACAAAGATACACAAAACAACCACAAAGAGACCAAAACAACCACAGAGACACACAACAACCACAATGAGATGCAATACAACCACAAATATACACAAAACAACCACTAAGAGACACAAAACAACCACAAAGAGACACAAACAACCACACAACCACAATGAGATGCAATACATCACAATGAGATGCAATACAACCACAAAGATACACAAAACAACCACAAAGAAACTCCCGGCCCTGTGTCTCCCAGGTGTTTGTCAGTAACGAGCAGGTGTTAATAGTTAGTCATCTAGGTGTTCATAACCTGCCTCTCTGTTTCTGTAGTGGACTATGCTCGTCCCGTCATTATCCTCGGCCCGACCAAAGACCGGGTCAACGACGACCTGCTCTCCGAGTTCCCGGACAAGTTTGGCTCCTGCGTCCCTCGTAAGTGTTGTTGAAACTGAAAACATGACATAGACAAACAGGAAGTGATGTCACTCTCTCTCTCCGCAGACACGACTCGGCCTCGGAGGGACTACGAGGCCGATGGGCGGGACTACCACTTTGTGTCGTCCCGGGAGCAGATGGAGCGGGACATCCAATCCCACCGCTTCATCGAGGCGGGGCAGTACAACAACCACCTGTACGGCACGTCGGTGCAGAGCGTCCGACAGGTGGCCGAGCAGGTGAGACACACCACTCACTGCGGTCACGTGTCGGGATGTTGGAGTTGTTGCAGCGATGAGCTGACGGTGTGCGTTTGTGTGTGCGTGTGCGCGTGTGTGTGTGCGTTTGTGCTCATCAGGGGAAACACTGCATCCTGGATGTGTCGGCCAACGCAGTGAGGAGGCTGCAGGCCGCTCAGCTGCAACCCATTGCCATCTTCATCCGACCTCGGTCCCTGGAGAACATCCTGTAAGTCAGTGAGGTCATCAGTGAGGTCATGAAATACGTCACAATTGACGCTTTCACTGCTGTTTCACGTAGACAGTTAAAATAAGTGTGTGTGTGTGTGTGTACAGGGATCTGAACAAGCGTCTGTCGGAGGATCAGGCGAGGAAAGCTCTGGATCGAGCCATCAAACTGGAACAAGACTTTCTCGAGTGTTTCACGGGTAAAAACAATCTTCATGCAGGTGAGACGAAGGTTCTGGTTACAGATTAATGTTAACTGTGTGTGTTTGTAAGGGCAGCCATCGTGCACGGCGACAGCTTCGAGGAGGTCTACCACCTGGTCAAAGCAGTCATTGAGGAGCAGAGCGGTCCGTACATCTGGGTTCCAGCTCGTGACAGACTCTGATTGGCTGAAACCAGCGATGGGCGCCATCTCACTGGAAACACCCTCCTCCTCCTCATCCTCCTCTTCCTCTTAGCGGAGAGCAGGAGGTTTGTCTTTTCACAGTTTTCTTTTTGCGGGTTGATGAGCATCAGAGGAAAAGATGCAGAGAGACGGTTTATTGATAGATTGATTGATCCTGTATTATCAGAACATAATGAATCAGGACTGTAATTATCCTATTTATTTAATGATTTATCTATTTATTTATTTATGTGATGTGAAAGTGAAAGTGGTGGGTGTGCGTGTGTGTGTGTGTGTGTGTGTGTGTGTGTGCGTGAGTGCGTGCGTTTGTGTGTAGTGTACATAAAGACTTGTGTGACTGTAAATAAAACTATGGGGCTCAAACACAGTCTATTCAGGGCTTAAAGTATCATACACTAGACAACAAGACCCACAACCCCCCTTTGCCCGCACCACAACACCCTAAACCCCCTCTGCTGTACTTCATCTTCCACAACCTCCTTCTGCCTGGACTACAACACCCACAACCCTCTTTTGTCAGGACTACAACGACTACAGCCCCCTTCTGACGGGACTACAACGACTACAACCCCCTTCTGACGGGACTACAACTCCTACAATCCCCTTCTTTCTGGACTACAACAACTACAATCATCTTCTGTCTGGACTACAACTCCTACAATCCCCTTCTGATGGGACTATAACAACTACAACCCCCTTCTGACGGGACTACAACTCCTACAATCCCCTTCTTTCTGGACTACAACAACTACAATCATCTTCTGTCTGGACTACAACTGCTACAATCCCTTTCTGACGGACTACAACGATTACAATCTACTTCTAACTGGACTACAATCTACTTCTGCCTGGACTACAACACTCGCAACCCCCTTCTATCAGGACTACAACGACTACAACCCCCTTCAGACGGGACTACAATCTACTTCTAACGGGACTACAACGACTACAATCTACTTCTAACTGGACTACAATGACTACAATCTACTTCTAACGGGTCTACAACGACTACAATCTACTTCAGACGGGACTACAACGACTACAATCTACTTCTAACGGGTCTACAACGACTACAATCTACTTCAGACGGGACTACAACGACTACAATCTACTTCAGACGGGACTACAACGACTACAATCTACTTCTAACGGGTCTACAACGACTACAATCTACTTCAGACGGGACTACAACGACTACAATCTACTTCAGACGGGACTACAACGACTACAATCTACTTCTAACGGGTCTACAACGACTACAATCTACTTCAGACGGGACTACAACGACTACAATCTACTTCTAACTGGACTACAACGACTACAATCTACTTCTAACTGGACTACAATCTACTTCAGACGGGACTACAATGACTACAATCTTCTTCTAACTGGTCTACAACGACTACAATCTACTTCTAACGGGTCTACAACGACTACAATCTACTTCTAACTGGACTACAACGACTACAATCTACTTCTAACGGGTCTACAACGACTACAATCTACTTCAGACGGGACTACAACGACTACAATCTACTTCTAACTGGACTACAATGACTACAATCTACTTCTAACGGGTCTACAACGACTACAATCTACTTCTAACTGGACTACAACGACTACAATCTACTTCTAACGGGTCTACAACGACTACAATCTTCTTCAGACGGGACTACAACGACTACAATCTACTTCTAACTGGACTACAATGACTACAATCTACTTCTAACTGGACTACAACGACTACAATCTACTTCTAACTGGACTACAACAACTACAATCTACTTCTAACTGGACTACAATCTACTTCAGACGGGACTACAATGACTACAATCTTCTTCTAACTGGTCTACAACGACTACAATCTACTTCTAACTGGACTACAACGACTACAATCTTCTTCTAACTGGACTACAATGACTACAATCTTCTTCTAACTGGACTACAATGACTACAATCTACTTCTAACGGGACTACAACGACTACAATCTACTTCTAACTGGACTACAATGACTACAATTTACTTCTAACTGGACTACAACGACTACAATCTACTTCTAACTGGACTACAACGACTACAATCTACTTCTAACTGGACTACAATGACTATAATCTACTTCTAACTGGACTACAATGACTACAATCTACTTCTAACTGGACTATAACAACTACAATCTACTTCTAACTGGACTACAACGACTACAATCTACTTCTAACGGGACTACAATGACTACAATCTACTTCTAACTGGACTACAATGACTACAATCTTCTTCTAACTGGACTACAATGACTACAATCTACTTCTAACGGGACTACAACGACTACAATCTACTTCTAACTGGACTACAACGACTACAATCTACTTCAGACGGGACTACAACGACTACAATCTACTTCTAACTGGACTACAACTCCTACAATCCTCCTTGCAGTGGACAGTTTTAGCTGAGCAGCAACAAGGATGTCAACCCGAAACTGAACACATCTCTTTTTGAGCAAAATACTACATTACCCACAGTTCCTCACTCCAGTGAAGGATTGCACCGCCAACAAATATCTTCAGCACAAAAGGACTACATTACCCATTCCCAGCTACAACTCTTCTTGCCACAATCCCTGACTATGGGTCTCTTTTGGACTACAGACCCCATGATTCGCTGCTCCTGAACAGGACCAATGGCGAGGCTAAAGGTGGGGGGTCTGTCTTGACTCCATAACCCACAATGCTCCTGAACAGGTTTCTGAAGGTTCTGGTGGGTTTTTAGACTGAATATCAGGGTCATGTGAATAATTCTAATAATTATTATAATAAGAATAATCCTAATTATTGAAGATGAAATATCATCTCTCACACACACAGCAGGGTTACCTGATGTCGTCTTTTCTTTCTGAGCACTGACAGAAACACTTTATTAAACTTATATCAGAATATTTATTAGCCTGTGACACACACACAGAGCAGACTTGTTGTATAATGAAATAATTAGTTCTAAATGAAACTCAAATATTGAAATAAATTCCTTTATAAAACCTGAATGTAAGGTCTGTTTGATTCATATGTTCTTCACCATGGAAGGACTCGGCACCACTGGACCAAAGAACCAGACAGATGAAGAACAAACTTCGCTTTGTTCGACCTGCAGAGAAACAAAGTTTACAAACTGAAAGTAAAAACAGTTTAACAGTATAAGGGTTTTCAAAAACCTTAAGAGTTAATAAAACCTTTAAGTTTGGGGCGTCTGTTGCTCCATCATCTCACAGAACAGATTCCATTTTATTAAATGTTTCAGTCCACGCTGGGTCTAATGCTCTCTGGGTTATATTACTATTATCATATTGTTCTAGTTATTCATGTTTACCATTGACTTCATTTCTTACCATTGCATCTAATGCTCTCTGGGTTGTATTGAATTATTTTCATGCTAGATGGGATGTTTCAGGTATCACCCTGTCATACCACTGTAATTCAATGAAGTTCAAACTCTCCTCAGAAGGCTTTACAATCTGTACACATACGACATCCTCTAACCTTCGACCCTCACAATCTCTAACCCTCACATCCTCTGACCTTCGACCCTCACAATCTCTAACCCTCACATCCTCTGACCTTCGACCCTCACAATCTCTAACCCTCACATCCTCTGACCTTCGACCCTCACAATCTCTAACCCTCACATCCTCTGACCTTCGACCCTCACAATCTCTGACCCACACATCCTCTGACCTTCGACCCTCACAATCTCTGACCCACACATCCTCTGACCTTCGACCCTCACAATCTCTAACCCTCACATCCTCTGACCTTTGACCCTCACAATCTCTGACCCACACATCCTCTGACCTTCGACCCTCACAATCTCTAACCCTCACATCCTCTGACCTTTGACCCTCACATCCTCTGACCTTTGACCCTCACAATCTCTGACCCACACATCCTCTGACCTTTGACCCTCACAATCTCTGACCCTCACATCCTCTGACCCTCACAATCTCTGACCCTCACATCCTCTGACCTTTGACCCTCACATCAGAACAGGAACAACTCCCCCAAAAGGAGAGAAAAGGGGCAGAACGCTCAGGGAGAGCAACAGAGAAGGATCCCTCTATCAGGATGGATAGGAGTACAATATATGTCATGTGACCAGAAGTACAATAGATGTCATGTGTCATGTAACAGCTCGGTGGATGATGCAGTCAACATTGGACTGCACCATGTGCTGCAACATCTCGACCCCCCAGGGACATATGAGGGTCCTGTTTGTGGACTTCAGCCTTGCGTTCAACACCATCATCCCGGAGGTACTAGCATAAAGCTGATCTGGGAGAGCTCAGCGTGCCCGCCTCCACCTGTCAGTGGATCACTGACAGCCTCCACCTGTCACTGGATCACTAACTTCCTGACAGACAGGACGCAGCAGGTGAGGTTGGGAAAAACCACATCTAGCACCCAGTCTATCATCACCACTGGGGGGCGCTACAGAGCACTGTACGCTAAAACCACCAGACACAGGAACAGCTTCTTTCCACTGGCCGTCACTCTGATGAACAATTAATCAGACACATCCATCTGCACTACTTGCACCATCACCACTTTCTGCACTAACATCCCAAATTCATTGTCACTGTTGTTGTTTTTATATTGTACATACATGTTGTTGTTTTTACATGTTTCTAATCTGTTGTCTTTGTTGTCTTTTTATATTTATTTTGCTATTTGTAAATTAAATGTATGTGCGACGAGAGCGTACGTGTAACCGGAGTCAAATTCCATGTATGTGCACACATACATGGCCAATAAAGCTGATTCTGATGACGTGACAAAAGTACAATAGATGTCATGTGACCAGATGAACACTAGATGTCATGTGACCAGATGAACAATAGATGTCATGTGACCAGAAGAACAATAGATGTCATGTGACCAGAAGTACAATAGATGTCATGTGACCAGAAGTACAATAGATGTCATGTGACCAGATGAACACTAGATGTCATGTGACCAGATGAACAATAGATGTCATGTGACCAGAAGTACAACAGATATCATGTGACCAGAAGTACAATAGATGTCATGTGACCAGATGAACAATAGATGTCATGTGACCAGATGAACAATAGATGTCATGTGACCAGATGAACAATAGATGTCATGTGACCAGATGAACAATAGATGTCATGTGACCAGAAGAACAATAGATGTCATGTGACCAGAAGAACAATAGATGTCATGTGACCAGAAGTACAACAGATATCATGTGACCAGAAGTAAAATAGATGTCATGTGACCAGATGAACACTAGATGTCATGTGACCAGATGAACAATAGATGTCATGTGACCAGAAGTACAATAGATGTCATGTGACCAGAAGTACAACAGATATCATGTGACCAGAAGTACAATAGATGTCATGTGACCAGATGAACAATAGATGTCATGTGACCAGATGAACAATAGATGTCATGTGACCTGAAGTACAACAGATGTCATGTGACCAGATGAACAATAGATGTCATGTGACCAGATGAACACTAGATGTCATGTGACCAGATGAACAATAGATGTCATGTGACCAGATGAACAATAGATGTCATGTGACCAGATGAACAATAGATGTCATGTGACCAGATGAACAACAGATATCATGTGACCAGAAGTACAATAGATGTCATGTGACCAGATGAACAATAGATGTCATGTGACCAGATGAACAATAGATGTCATGTGACCAGATGAACAATAGATGTCATGTGACCAGATGAACAATAGATGTCATGTGACCAGATGAACAATAGATGTCATGTGACCAGAAGAACAATAGATGTCATGTGACCAGAAGAACAATAGATGTCATGTGACCAGAAGTACAACAGATATCATGTGACCAGAAGTAAAATAGATGTCATGTGACCAGATGAACACTAGATGTCATGTGACCAGATGAACAATAGATGTCATGTGACCAGAAGTACAATAGATGTCATGTGACCAGAAGTACAACAGATATCATGTGACCAGAAGTACAATAGATGTCATGTGACCAGATGAACAATAGATGTCATGTGACCAGATGAACAATAGATGTCATGTGACCTGAAGTACAACAGATGTCATGTGACCAGATGAACAATAGATGTCATGTGACCAGATGAACACTAGATGTCATGTGACCAGATGAACAATAGATGTCATGTGACCAGATGAACAATAGATGTCATGTGACCAGATGAACAATAGATGTCATGTGACCAGATGAACAACAGATATCATGTGACCAGAAGTACAATAGATGTCATGTGACCAGATGAACAATAGATGTCATGTGACCAGATGAACAATAGATGTCATGTGACCTGAAGTACAATAGATGTCATGTGACCAGATGAACAATAGATGTCATGTGACCAGATGAACACTAGATGTCATGTGACCTGAAGTACAACAGATGTCATGTGACCAGATGAACAATAGTGTGTATCAGTGTGTGTGTATTAATGTGTATCAGTGTGTGTGTATCGGTTTATTTATTGGTGTGTGTATCCGTGTGTGTATCAACGTGTACTGGTGTGTGTATCAGTGTGTGTGTATTAATGTGTACTGGTGTGTGTATCAGTGTGTGTGTATCAACGTGTACTGGTGTGTGTATCAGTGTGTGTGTATTAATGTGTATCAGTGTGTGTGTATCAACGTGTACTGGTGTGTGTATCAGTGTGTGTGTATTAATGTGTATCAGTGTGTGTGTATCGGTTTATTTATTGGTGTGTGTATCTGTGTGTGTATTAATGTGTATCAGTGTGTGTGTATCGGTTTATTTATTGGTGTGCGTATCAATGTGTACTGGTGTGTGTGTTGTGGATGCTCCACACGTCTCCGTTCAGGGCGTTGGCGGCACCCTGCAGCGTCCAGGTAAAGAAGGCGAGTTGCCGTCTGAAGCGTTTCTCGTCGAAGCGTTCGGGGTCAGAGGTCAGGAGGCCCAGGTGCTCACTGAGCGCGCTCAGAGTGTGGTCACCACGGCCGTGGATCACATGACGGAACGGAGTCTCCACCACGGAAACGTACTGAGACAGGAAGTAGTATTCAACCTGCAGGACGGAGACACAGACTGTTGTAGAACAGAGCGGTATCAGTGGAAGTGTGTGTAGTATTTGTACCCTCATGATGCGACTGTTGTAGAACAGAGCGGTATCAGTGGAAGTGTGTGTAGTATTTGTACCCTCATGATGCGACTGTTGTAGAACAGAGCGGTATCAGTGGAAGTGTGTGTAGTATTTGTACCCTCATGATGCGACTGTTGTAGAAGGCCGCCGCTGTCGGGTCGTGCAGGTCACTGTAGTCGATGGCTCTCTGCAGCGTCTCGGCTGCTCGGCTGTAATCTCCTCTGGCACTGAAAACCCACTGAGGAGACAAACCTCTGGACTGAAGATAGAGACACAGTACAAACATGTTCTTAGCACACAATCGTGTTTTCAGGACAAAAGACAGTGAACACACATATATATCGACCTATGTTCCCACCTGTCAGCCCACAGTAACACAGGTGAAGTAAAGCAGCTTACCTGCAGCTCAGCAGAGTGCTTGTTGAGCTGAGCGCTGAACTGCAGCACCGTGCGAGCGTAGGAAGTGATGCGCAGCGGCAGGATGTGGTCGTGAGCCAATCGCAGCACCATCTCCCCCACCAGCTCGCCTATGCTCCGCCCTGTGAACCCCAGACGACCCCCTAGCACTTCCTGTAGGCGGGCGGCGCTGTCCAGCGGCGTGTTGATGAACGGGTATGCTCGCTCCTGAACAGACGCACACACATGACTTTAACCTGTAACGATCTATGACACGCCACATGACACAAGACCAGCACGATGCGTTCAAGAACAGAATTTACCTCAGTAAATCTGAGCTCCATCGCTGGAACTCCTGCAAACGCTGTAAAACTGTATGCTCCGCTGTTCAGATACAAGGGCTTGATTCTGAGGAGGAAAGGTTTTTATTAAATAAATCAGGCCTTTTCCTCCTGGCACAAGCATTTATTAGATAATAATTTGAAGATATTATTGATGTGTGTTTGTTGTCTCACATCCTCCAGCTGCCTCCTTCTCTCTCGGCCTGGCTGTAGACGCTCTGCCCTGCATGCTTTGGATGCTCCACCTTTCAACCACCACCAGGAACATCAGGATCAAACAACTTAACCACTTCCTGTCGCACGTTGCGTCACAGAACAACTCTCCACGACAGGAAGTGACTTCATGAGTCCAGTACACCCATTGGTTTTTATTTGGCAGCAATGCAAATGTATTGCAAACCTGCTATTTCTACATTTGTATGAGGCCCCTCTCAGTTTAGAAAAAAATATTTCTCCAATCTGACTAACTTTTGCAGATGATGGCAGACTTGTCAACCCTGAGACATTAGTGATGCTTTTGAGGGGATTTGATCACGTTACATTATTTTAGACCCCGCCCACAATTTGTGTCCAAAATTGGCTTTATTGGCCATGTATGTGTCTATTCATGGAATTTGACTCCGGATACAGGTACGCTCTTGTCGTACATACATTTAATATACAAATAACAAGATAAATATAAAAAGACATTAAAGACAACAGAGTATGTTAAGTGGTATGAGCTCGCTAAACTTCAAACTTGTCTTAAAGACATAAAAACATGGATGACCTGCAACTTCCTGATGTTAAACTCAGACAAAACTGAAGTTATTTTACTGGCCCTGAACACCTCAGAGATCAATTATCTGGTGATGTGGTTTCTGTAGATGGCATTGCCCTGGCATCCAACACCACTGTAAAGAATCTCTAGTTATCTTTGACCGAGACTTGTCCTTTAACTCCACGTTAAGCAAATCTCAAGGATTGCATTTTTTCATCTACGTAACATTTAAAAAATCAGGCACATCTTGTCTCAAAAAGATGCAGAAAAGCTGGTTCACGCGTTTGTTACTTCCAGACTAGATTACTGCAACTCCTTATTATCAGGCTGCTCTAATAAGTCTCTTAAGTCCCTCCAGTTGATCCAGAATGCTGCAGCTCGTGTACTCACAAAAACTAAGAAAAGAGATCACATGACTCCTGTATTAGCTGCGCTGCACTGGCTCCCTGTAAAATCAAGAATCACATTTAAAATTCTTCTCCTCACCTACAAAGCCTTGATTGGTGATGCACCATCATATCTTAAGGAGCTTGTAGTACCATATTGCCCCACTAGAGAGCTGCGCTCACTAAATGCGGGGCTACTTGTGGTTCCTAGAGTCCTAAAAAGTAGGATGGGAGCCAGAGCCTTCAGTTATCAAGCTCCTCTTTTATGGAACCAGCTTCCACTTTCAGTCCAGGAGGCAGACACAGTCACCTCATTCAAGAATAGACTTAAGACTTTCCTCTTTAATAGTGCTTATAGTTAGGGCTGAATCAGGTTTGCCCTGGTCCAGCCCCTTGATATGCTGCTATAGGCTTATAGGCTGCTGGGGGATGTTTTAGGATACACTGAGCACCTATCTCCTCTTCTCTCTTTACTTATGGATGAATTTACATCTCTCCATTGCACCTTATTAACTCTGCTTCCTCCCCGGAGTCTTTGTGACTTCACGTCTCATAGGGTCCATTGGACCTGGAGGTGTCTGATGCTGGTGAACCGGCCTCCCATTGGCCCTGCTGATGTGCCCCGCCCCCCCTCCTCTCTACCTCCTTCTGTTTCATGGATTGTGGAGGTCTGGATCGGTCCATGCCTACTACTAATTATTCATACATTTCTCTCATATTCATTGAATGTTTATGTAACTCTGTAACTCTGTTCATCTGGTCACATGACATCTATTCATCTGTCCATCCGGGGAGAGGGATCCTCCTCTGTTGCTCTCCTGAAGGTTTCTTCCCTTTTTTCCCTGTCAAAGGTTATTTTTGGGGAGTTTTTCCTGATCCGATGTGAGGTCCTGGGACAGGGATGTTGTAAAGCCCTCTGAGCATAACCACCAACCCGCCCCCTGTGCTCTGTCTGCTCGGCTTTTCCACCAGCAAAATTAAAGTTTTACAACTCCAAGAACCACCGTGTAACCCGTGCATTAGTGTCCTTGGCGGTTAACATCCATCTTAATGGTGCATGATCCGTTACCAGGGTGAATTTTCTGCCCATGGGTGAATATCGCAGCTTGGTTAGCGCCCATTCAATTTTCAGACATTCCTTCTCTACAGTCAAATAGTTCATTTTGTGTTTCAGAAACTGCAATGGTAGCAAAGTGAGGGATAAAACACTGATAATAGCCCACCAGTCCCAGGAATGTTTTTACTTTCCGTTTCGTTGATTGCTTTGGCCAGGTGGTAATGTCTTCCACCTTCCAGAGTTGGGGTCTTCGATGCCTCTCCCAATAGTGTAGCCGAGGTATTGTGCCTATTCTAGACCAAGGTTGGCACTTCTTGGGATTGGCAGGCCAGCTTGCCGTAGACTTCCCAAGACAGTTCTCAAGTGGCCTACGTGGGAGGTCCAGTCCAGACTGTGAACTATCACATCATCTAACTAGGCAGCTGCATACTCTCGATGAGGTCGGAGCACCTAGTCCATCATCCTCTGGAAGGTGGCTGGCGCTCCATGAACTCCGAAGGGCAGGACTTTATAGTGGTACAGGCCTTCCGGGGTAGCAACGGTCGTCTTTTCCTTGGCTCTTTCTGTGAGGGAAACCTGACAGTAACCCTTGGTGAGATCAACAGGATCTGGGATTTCAACAGTTAACGTTGGAAGCGGAACATCGTCAGGGAAATGCCATTTCCTCAAGAGATTGATGTGATACATTTGACAGGGTTTCCTTCTCCCAGGTTGTCTCACCTTATAGTTGACCTCACTCACCTTTTCCATCACTTCATAGGGCCCATGCCACTTGGCCAGGAACTTGCATTCGGCCGTTGGCACCAGGACCAGTACAAACTCACCGGACTGGAACTCTCGCACTTGAGCTTTCCGGTTGTAGATTCGGGCTTGAGCTTGTTGTGCTTGCTGCATATGCTCCCGCACTAGAGGCCATATTTTACCCATCCTTTCTTGCATCTGGTCAACGTACTCAATCACATAGCGCTGGGGTGATGGCTGTTGTTCGCAGGCTTCTTTAACCAGATCAACCATGCCCCTGGGTCTCCGTCTCAACTCAAACGGCGAAAACTCTGTGGAAGCTTGCGGAACTTCTCTGATTGAAAACAAAGGGGATTAGTTGGTCCCAGTTTTTCCCCATTCACATCAATAGTCTGTCTCAACATTTGTTTTAGGGTCTTATTGAAACGTTCTACAAGGCCATCCGTCTGTGGGTGGTACACTGAGATTCCTATTTGACTCACCTTCAACAAGTTGCACATCTCCTTCATTACCCGAGACATGAAGCAGCTTCCCTTGTCAGTTAGGACCTCTTTGACAATGCTTACTCGGCTAAACAGGAGGAACAGTTCTTTGGCAACTGCCTTAGCACTTGCGCTGTGTAATGGGATTGCCTCTGGATAGCGGGTGGCATAGTCCACGATGACCAGGAGATAACGATGCCCCCTACTGGACATCGGCAGGGGTCCTTCTATATCCATGGCCACTCTCTGGAAGGGAACATCAATTAAGGGTAACAGGATCAAGGGATTATGGTATTGTTCCTTTGGAGCTGTCTTCTGGCACTCTGCAGCTTTTGCCGTAATCCTGGACAGCCCTCTTCACCCCTGGCCAGTAGAAGCAACCCAGGATTCTGTCGTAGGTATTCTCTACTCCCAGGTGAGCTCCCAACAGGTGTGAATGGGCTAGGTACAACACTTTTGGATCATAGCATTTAGGGACCAGCAACTGTTCAACGACAAGTTCCCCCAGCTTAGCTACTCTATATAGGAGGCCATTGTTCACAGAACCACCGTCAGGTTCTGTCTGGCTTGTTCAAGCAGCATTTTCCTCTGCCAGGGGGAACTCTGAAAACACTTTGTTTGACGAGGCCTAAGTCACCTGTGGGTCCTCCCTTGCTGGGGTGTCTGCTTCCTCGTCTGTCTCCCCTGTCGGGCTAGATGATGCTGCACAGGCATGTACCAATTTGGTATTCCGGGTGCTCCGAGGTCTGTTTGTACGGCTTCTCCTGTTGCCAGTCACCTGTTGCCCCACAAATGCCAGAATATGGGGTAGTCCCGACCAATCGACACTGGTACCGGCACATTTTCTACCACTCCCGCCATGACTTCTAAAGTTCCCCTTGTGGTCTGAACCTTAATGTGGGTGGTGGTATAATTCTGCGAATCCCCATGGACACTGGAGATACACCTGTGGCCATTTGTCAGCCCTGGCCGTAGGACAGTGACAGCACTCCCTGAGTCCAGTAGGGCTTCTGCATCCTGGTCCCCTATTTTGACCGGAGGTTTTGGGGCCCCTGTGCCCTCATGGGCCCAGCAAATTGTTAGGTAGCTGCCGGCATTCTGTTGTGGATCTGATGAGCCCGCCGTCGGCATCAGTATATCATTCACCGGACAATTCAAAGCTAAATGGCCCTCTTGGCCACAGGTGTTTCCATCTTGCTGACTGCTCCGCATCAGCTCCACTGTGACCTGGTGGTTTTCCAATACCTCCACTAGATCATCCACTGTCTTTGGGAGACATGTAGTTTGGCATACCCTGATAGTGCTCTAACACAACAATCCATAACAACTCAGCATCTCCCGTGGTTAACCAACTGCCTGTCAGCCGCATCAGGATTGCAACCTGGGGCCCACTGGTGCAGTAGCGTCATAGGACCAGCAGTCGAACTGTTGGGCCCTGGTCTGGAGGTTGTCACCATAATGGGCTAACGCCTCGTAATTATTCATTTCTGTGAGGGCGAGGTCCCGACAGGCTTTTTGCGCGTGACCTGTTAAAAAAGGTGCTAGTATACCTGCCCACTCCGCTTCAGACCACCGCTCTCTCTCTGCAGTTCTCTCAAAAACCTCTAGGTAGGCTTCAATGTCATCTTCCCCAGTCTGCTTGGTGAGCACTTCACTGGGTTCCATAGGCCTCTCTGGTCTTATCAGGTGCTGGCCCAGAGTTGTAATTGCGTCCTGTAATACTCTAAGGCTCTGGGCCTGATGGATTTGATTCTGTATGAGCTGTGCTAGTGTGTTCACCATTGCACTGCGGGTCTCTCTCTGAGTACCTATTTTATTCTGAATCTTTAGCGACGGATCACCGTGCCCGCATTCTCCACCAAATGTGGCAACCAGGGGGACTTGGAGGCAAGATTCAGAACAAAATCAGGAGATTCAGAGACAGTGGTAGCGTAACAAAAAGTGTCCTTTAATAAATCAGATAGGGGAAAGGGGGGATGGGGGTCCAACATCAACAAATGATTCCTCCCGGTCGGGGTCTTTGGCCTTCGGTCTCACTCCTGGTGTGCAACAGTTCCTTTGTCCTGTGTGGGCAGAGCAGAGGAGAGAGGTGAGTGTGCTCTCCTGAGGTTCCAGAGATCCTTGTCGTCTCCGGTTCAGCCTGTGTCCCCTGCTGCTTCCCAGTGCAGAGAATATATGCTCCCTCTAATCACCTGATGCTACAGTTGTGACCACTGCCATGAGCCGATTGTCTGCAGCACCTGCACTGGGACGTACACTCCCTTGATCACCTCCCTCAACCCGAGCTTAGGGATCCGCCCCCTGTGCTCTATCTGTTTGGCTTTTCCTCCTGGTTTGCCACAGTATGTACAATATAAAAACAACAATAATGGAAATGAATTGGGGATGTTAGTGCAGAAAGTGGTGATAGTGCAAGTAGTGCAGATGGAGGTGATTAATTGTGAGTGACGGCCAGAGTGACAGTGGAAAAGAAGCTGTTCCTGTGTCATACAGTGCTCTGTAGCGCCTACCAGAGGGGAGGAGATGGAACAGCTTGTGTCCAGGGTGTGAAGGTTTTTCTTTCCTGCCCGCTTCCTGACTCTAGAGGTGTACAAGTCCAGGATGGAGGGCAAGCTGGAACCAGAGTTCTCTCTGCAGACCTGACTATGCGTTGAGAAATTCTGACCTTTGTGCCTATTTTAGGGGATTTTAACTTCCAGCTATGATCACCAAATGTGTGTGAGTTGATCTCTATGAGCGTATCTTTGAATTGGAAAAGTTTCCATTAATCACTAAAAACATGAAAAATGAACTGAAATTGTCCCAATGGTCCGACTGCCATTTGAGTTAATTTCTGCCATTTGAGGAGGACATGTGACCTCCGTGACCAGCCAAAACAAATACAGGCCTAATGGCAGTTTTTGATTTTTAGGCAACGACTTTGAGGGAATGTTTCCTCAACAGACTTGGACTTGAGTCGTGCCACGACAACATGACGCACATAAATACACACACCTGTCTGATTGCGGCATCCAGCAGGTCCACCAGCAGAGGACTGGTGTAGGCCGACAGGACGTCATCACCTGCAGACAGACACACTGCAGCTTACTGCTTCTGTCTGCTGATTGGTCGACATTTTAAACAAGGTGTCCTGTGATTGGCTGGGAGATGTTACCCATGACGGCCTGGTCCAGACTGAAGTAGGCTACGGCCTTCAGGTGTAGCATGGACAGGTAACCCTGGCACATAGAGGTCACTGGTTATTATGGAAACAACAAGGGGGAGACTGGTAAGGGGCTGAATTAATTGTGGACATTTCTAATTGAACAAACCTCCAGCCACTCAGTAGCTCCAACATTTCCAAAATCTCCAGCATCCCAGCTGACGAACAGCAGACTCCGTCTGGGACTGAAACCTGTACACACACAACCACTGAGCAACACCTCATCTATCGGTCTAATAAGCACACCTGTCTCCAGGTGAGTCTCACCGTTCTTCACCATGGCAGAGAAGGTTCGAGCCAGCTCCAACAGGACCGCAGTTCCAACTCCAGACGTCACGGCCCCTGGACCCAGCGAGTCCCTCTGAGCCCCCAGGATGATGTAGTGATCTGACGGAGAGAGAGTTCCTCATTTGATAGTCTCCGTTCATGGACCGTACCTGGCTCCACTCATGCACCTGACAGACCGTACCTGGCTCCACTCGGCCCTCCAGAGACGAGAAGATGTTGTTCAGCAGGACCGGCATCATGACGTTGTGGACCGACATCGCGACTGTGTGACCGGAACTGAACTCTGGACCGACCACGCAGTGCACATACGGCAGCCGACCTCGCCATGAACGAGGACAGGACGCACCCGACAGCTGGCTGAGACACGAAGAAACACCTTGTGAGGTTACTGCAACACCTAGGCAGGTAAGCTGAGGCGGCGGGGCTCACCTGAGCAGCTTGGCGGCCACACTGGCGGTGATCGGCAGCACCGGGATGAGCGGCAAGCCGGATGACTGGACAGGAGGGAACTGAGTGTGGTTGAAGGACGGGAAGCCGGGGGTGAAGGGGTCACCTGACCCCAGGTGGACCTGTGATTGGAGGACACAGAGGGGGATGCCGATTGGTCCGGAGCAGCAGGACAAGGAACACGTGTGTTTCTCTAGATGTGTGTGCATTACGTGTTCAGACACGGCGGTGTGCGTGTTCAGTCCGAGCCGCCGGGGGTCCTGTGGCAGGTCGGCGGGGTCCGGGTAGATCAATGCTCCGCCCGCACCGCTCCGCTCAGCCAACCAGACCTTCTCAGCGTAACTGACCTCGCCCCCAACACGCATCACCACCACACAGCCAACCACAGACACCCCAGTGCTCTCCAGCCAATTAAAATCCTCCGGGCGGCCGTAGTTGGCGTAGACCACGCCTCCCTACAGAGAGACACAGACCGTTCAGGACACCTGGGGTTACTATGGAGATAAACACATCCTGTCTTCCTGTCTCACCGTAGTACTTCCTGTGCCGCTGTATGGACAGTAGTCAGACGGGTTCAGGGGAATCTGCTCTGAGATCAGTCCTGCAGAGTCCACCAGCCACAGGGAGCTCCTCTGAGACCTGCAAACACACACAAACAAGCAAACAAACACACTCTCTACCCTCTGAAAAGGTGTCACCATCTACACACCTGTGGGGGAACTGCAGCGTGGCGTACAGAGACTCGGTCCAGGTGTGGTCCATCTGCAGCAGTCTAAAGCGCCGGAGCACCTCTGAGGCCAGAGACGTCCCGTCAGAGGAACCCGGAGGATGATTGGTTCTGCTGACCCGACTGATGGTGACAAACACAAACACTCAAAACAAACAGCTGACTCTGTGGGGACAGGAAGAGATGGGCTGGTCTTGAACCAGGTCCTGACTGAACTTAGACCACATTCATAACGAGGGGAACAGGGTACCACCTGACTGTTTTGTGGATATCTTCATCCTGCAGCAGCCTCCTCATCATCAACCTCAGCTCTCCCAGGTAAAGCCCCGCCCCTCCCCCTCCAGGTGGTTTAGTCCCGCCTCGCTGCTCCTCCTCCTCCGCCCCCTGCCCCCCTACCAGGGAGCACCGGCCACCAAACACTGCGTAGGCCAATAGGAATGCTGAGAAAGAGACAGGCCACGCCCACTTTAATCACATGATCCAACTTATCAGTGGAGGTGTGTGTGTGTGTGTGTGTGTGTAGGTGTGTACCAGTGGTGAAGATAACGACGACGCACACACACAGGAACAAGCCAGCTCTCTGGTAACCGTGTCGTCGCACCAATGCTGTGATTTCACCGCTAGGCCCCTCCTCCTCCTCATCTGATGTCACAAAGCTCATCTCCAGCTCGTCCTCATCTTCATCCTCGACCACACCCACTAAGGAAGACTGGGCAGAGAGAGAGGTCATAGGGGGAGGACCTTGTTCCCTTCATCCAAATATTGACCTCCTAACGTCTAACCCTAACCACCCCAACCTCTGTGGAAAACGTCATTATATATAATCTGATCGTAACAATGTCTCATATCACTCTTTGTTGTTATGTTTCAATGCAGATTATAATCGGATCATAAGAATATGCAGACAATAGTTCATGAAACACCGATAGTGTTTTATTGTAATGTGAAAAAATAGTTGATAATCAGAAACATGACGCCAGTTTAATTCTTTCATCAAAGCTTCTGTAACTGAAGTCAAATATAAGAATGACGGCTGAGGCTGCAGTTCGACTCCAGAGAGCAGATCAATACGTCAGTTTGATCAGTTTACAGCAGTTTGCCTGCAGGTTTAACAGATTATTGAAATTATTAGCGTTATCTCCTTTCCTTTGGTAAAGGAAGGTCCAGTGTTTCCTCTGCTAAAGGAGCTAAGTAAGGAAGCATTTAAGCTCCTTTCCTTTAGTAAAGGAAGGTCCAGTGTTTCCTCTGCTAAAGGAGCTAAGTAAGGAAGCATTTAAGCTCCTTTCCTTTAGTAAAGGAAGGTCCAGTGTTTCCTCTGCTAATGGAGCTAAGTAAGGAAGCATTTAAGCTCCTTTCCTTTACATCTAGAGAATTGGACCAGCACTTATCACCTAGATACTTAACCTTCCTCACCAAGAAGGACTATTGGACCTCAGCCTTCCTGTTCGTCCACGCTGCTGCATGAATTACCCACAGTTCATAGCGTGAGGTTAAAAAAGACATGAAGACACTAAGGAGGTTTCTGTGCCACTTTACGAGTGTCTTGGTGAACCGTGTCTGTGAGGCTTCTAAAGGTTCCTCATCATAAGATGAACCTGAAGTCCCTCAGGTTCAGGTTCAGGTTCAGGTTCAGGTTCAGGTTCAGGGGGGGCTTGTTGAGTCTCACCTGTGTCAGACGAGTCCTGATGGCGTCCATGGCGACCTGCAAAATGAGCAGCATCGTCAGCTCAAGGAAGGGTCACTGACCAGCAGAGCTCACCGTTTGGCTCCTCACAGGGGTCAGAGGTCAGTATGTTGTTTGATCTGGTTAACTTTATTAACGGTAAACACACACTGAGGCTGAACTTCTCATATTAGGGTGTTATTGATCAGCTGAGAGGACTAAAGATTCAGTGAGTTGATCCACTAACCTCTTTGTTCGTCTTCTCTCTGCGTCCGTCAGCTTCTCCTCAGTCACTCAAAGTGTGTGTATGTGTGTGTGTGCACTTTGGACCGTCCAATAAGACGCTCCTGCTCGCGTCACCTGACTTGCTGCTACACACGCGCTGCCTCCAACGAGCTCGAGTCATTCACTTAGTTTGTCTGCTTGTGTGTGTTTTTGAGTGTGTTTTTGAGTGTGTTTTTGTGTGTGTTTTTGAGTGTGTTTTTGAGTGTGTTTTTGAGTGTGTTTTTGTGTGTGTGTTCGGACTCCTTGGTTTATTTTGTATAGTCCAAAATCACAAATGATCCTCAGAGGGCTTTACAATCTGTACAGGACTCCTCACTCATTTTCTACACATACACAAACCTCCCCTAGCTCCTCCCCTGGCTCCTCCCCTAGCTCCTCACCTGGCTCCTCCTCTGCCTCCTCCCCTGGCTCCTCCTCTGCCTTCTCCCCTGGCTCCTCCCCTGCCTCCTCCCCTGGCTCCTCCTCTATCTCCTCCCCTGGCCCCTCCCCTGCATCCTCCTCTGCCTCCTCCCCTGGCTCCTCCTCTTCCCCCCCTGGCTCCTCCTCCTTCTGGTTCCTCTTCGTTGTGGTTCTTCTTCATTCTGGTTCTTCTTTGTTTTGGTTCCTCTTCGTTCTGGTTCCTCTTCGTTCTGGTTCTTCTTCATTCTGGTTCCTCTTTGTTCTGGTTCTTCTTCGTTCTGGTTCCTCTTCGTTCTGGTTCTTCTTCGTTCTGGTTCCTCTTTGTTCTGGTTCTTCTTCATTCTGGTTCCTCTTTGTTTTGGTTCCTCTTCGTTCTAGTTCTTCTTCATTCTGGTTCCTCTTTGTTCTAGTTCTTCTTCGTTCTGGTTCCTCTTCATTCTGGTTCTTCTTCATTCTGGTTCGTCTTCGTTCTGGTTCCTCTTCATTCTGGTTCCTCTTCGTTCTGGTTCTTCTTCATTCTAGTTCCTCTTCATTGTGGTTCCTCTTCGTTGTGGTTCTTCTTCGTTGTGGTTCTTCTTTGTTCTTCTTCATTGTGGTTCTTCTTCGTTCTGGTTCCTCTACGTTCTGGTTCTTCTTCGTTCTGGTTCCTCTTCGTTCTGGTTCTTCTTCATTCTGGTTCGTCTTCATTCTGGTTCCTCTTCGGTCTGGTTCCTCTTCGTTCTGGTTCTTCTTCGTTCTTGTTCTTCTTTGTTCTGGTTCCTCTTCGTTCTGGTTCTTCTTCGTTCTGGTTCCTCTTTGTTTTGGTTCTTCTTCATTCTGGTTCTTCTATGTTATGTTCCTCTTCGTTTTGGTTCTTCTTTGTTCTGGTTCTTCTTCGTTCTGGTTCTTCTTTGTTCTGGTTCCTCTTTGTTCTGGTTCTTCTTCATTCTGGTTCCTCTTTGTTCTGGTTCTACTTTGTTTTGGTTCCTCTTCGTTCTGGTTCTTCTTCATTCTGGTTCCTCTTTGTTCTGGTTCTTCTTTGTTCTGGTTCCTCTTTGTTCTGGTTCCTCTTCATTCTGGTTCTTCTTCATTCTGGTTCCTCTTTGTTCTGGTTCTTCTTCATTCTGGTTCCTCTTCGTTCTGGTTCTTTTTCATTCTGGTTCGTCTTCGTTCTGGTTCCTCTTCATTCTGGTTCCTCTTCGTTCTGGTTCTTCTTCATTCTAGTTCCTCTTCATTGTGGTTCCTCTTCGTTGTGGTTCTTCTTCGTTGTGGTTCTTCTTTGTTCTTCTTCATTGTGGTTCTTCTTCGTTCTGGTTCCTCTACGTTCTGGTTCTTCTTCGTTCTGGTTCCTCTTCGTTCTGGTTCTTCTTCATTCTGGTTTGTCTTCGTTCTGGTTCTTCTTCATTCTTGTTCTTCTTTGTTCTGGTTCCTCTTCGTTCTGGTTCTTCTTCGTTCTGGTTCCTCTTCGTTCTGGTTCTTCTTCATTCTGGTTCGTCTTCGTTCTGGTTCTTCTTCGTTCTTGTTCTTCTTTGTTCTGGTTCCTCTTCGTTCTGGTTCGTCTTCGTTCTGGTTCCTCTTTGTTTTGGTTCTTCTTCATTCTGGTTCTTCTTTGTTATGGTTCCTCTTCGTTTTGGTTCTTCTTTGTTCTGGTTCTTCTTCGTTCTGGTTCTTCTTTGTGCTGGTTCCTCTTCGTTCTGGTTCTTTTTCATTCTGGTTCCTCTTTGTTCTGGTTCTTCTTTGTTTTGGTTCCTCTTCATTCTGGTTCCTCTTCGTTCTGGTTCTTCTTCGTTCTGGTTCTTCTTCATTCTGGTTCCTCTTCGTTCTGGTTCTTCTTTGTTCTGGTTCCTCTTTGTTCTGGTTCCTCTTCGTTCTGGTTCTTCTTCATTCTGGTTCCTCTTTGTTCTGGTTCTTCTTCATTCCTGGTGAACCACAGGAAAAGCACGGCCAAGTCACAGGACGAGGTGTCAGTAAAACAATCTTTACTCATCAACAGAGGTTTGGTACACAAGAAGGCAGTCAGGACCAGGACCAGGACCAGGAGGGACACTCGGCACAGAGACAAACAGGAACACAGAGTTTACATACTCTGGGCAGGTGAAAGTGATTAGAAGCGTAAGCTGGCCTTCAGGAAGAAAGACTACTTGTTGTATAGTATGTGACCCCAGTCCAGGGCTGACCAACATGGTGACAAAGAAGCAGCTGAGATCCTTTTAGGCCTTAAAGTTATTGCCGACGATTCATCCGGACTTTGTGTCACAGACCGGACAAAGAATTACTGTGATGGCCACATGGACCTAAGAAGAAGAAATAGAAGAAGGACATGGACCTAAGAAGAAGAAATAGAAGAAGGACATGGACCTAAGAAGAAGAAGAAGGACATGGACCTAAGAAGAAGAAGAAGAGGGACATGGACCTAAGAAGGAGAAGAAGAAGAAGACGAAGAAGAAGAAGAAGAAGAAGAAGAAGAAGAAGGACATGGACCTAAGATATATAATTACATATGGTGACCTCAGAGCTTCTAATACATATATAAATACATATGGTGACCTTAGAGCTTCTAATACATATATAAATACATATGGTGACCTCAGCGCTGAGTGGATACATTATGGACAACAATCACGCAGCCCTGCTGGTGGATGGCTACGTTTGACAAAGCAATGCTAGTTGTTTCCCTTTGTTTTCAGTCTTTATGCCAAGCTACACTAACCAGCTGCTAGTTTAGCTTTATGCTGTGATACTTTGCATCGATTAATTGTAACATTATAGAATAGATACGTCCTCTGTATTAACGTTTGTTCAATAAATCCACAGTGAGTCAGTTTTCTGATGGTTTATTGTGAAAACTTTTCACTCCAGTAAAGACAATCACACAACCTACGACCCCCAAATCATTCACATAACTGGATTATATCGGAATTAAAGCCATTGAGCCAGTTTGTTGATATATTGATTTCACAGAGTAAAGCGTAAAGATGTAGTCCAGATCATAAGAGAATCAGGTGCTGAGCCGGTCCAGCAGGTGGCATTAGTGTGCTCAGCTGAAAGCATGAAGCGGGTTGAAGCAGCTGCTGCTTTTCCTTCCATCTGACCAACAGCAGAACCAAGACCAGGACCGGCTCAGTTATTAGGGACCAGAATCCGACCTGGTTTAAAGAGAATAGAAAGGGTTAGTCATTCTCAAATCCAGATACTTCATCATTCAAACTAGACTGAACGGATCTGAAACATCATTCAGAACAATATTGTTTTAGAGAAACACCAGACAGGTTTCAGGGGTTGTAGGTGAACTACTTCCAGACTCTGATGGACCTGGTCTCTGAGTCTGGACTAAAGTAAACCATCACTGAACTAACGTGTGCCCTGTTCTGACCTCCTCTGCCCTTCCTCTTGTAGTAGATGAATCCAGCCACAGATAAGGTCAGACCCAGGATCAGTCCTGAGGCTCCGATGGCGATCTTGTTTCTCTCAGACTCGGGCATGGATGGGTCTGAGGACAGACAGGTAGACAGGTTAGCAGAGAGACAGGTTAAGAGGCTGGTAGACAGGTGAACAGGTGTGCACAAAGACCGGTATTTACCCCAGTCGGTAACCAGAGGTTTACTGAGGCTGAAGTGCTCCACCACACAAGAGATCTTCTCTCCAGACCTGCTGACACGCACAACAACACATCAGCATTTCTTACACACTAACTCATACAACTGGCCCTGGATGTGGACCTGAACCTGAAGCTAACTGAACTGGACCTGAACCTGGAACTAACTGAACCTGGAACTAACTGAACCTGAAGCTAACTGGACCTGGACTTGGACCTACCAAGACCTAACTAGACCTGGAGCTGGACATGGACTCACCTGGGCGTGTACTCCAAGTGAGAGTGGACCTGGTAGTACCAATCGCCGTCTGCCAACTCATCAGTAGAAGTGACCCCAGCAGTCTCTTTCAGTCCATCTCTGATCCAGCTCACGTTGATCCTCTGGGGATAGAAGTTGAAGACGCTGCAGACCAACATGGACGAATGTTTACCACCAGGGGGCGTCATGCTGCTCAGAACCACGTAGGGCGGAGCTGGAACACACATTATTATAAGGATGGTGAGTACTGATACTATGAATTATACTATGCAGAACCCAAAAATACCTTTATTAGTATTACAGGGAATATCAGTAGTACCACCTGGAGTACAAGTATCAGTAGTACCACCTGCAGTACAAGTATCAATAGCAGCTGCAGTACACGTATCAGTAGTACCACCTGGAGTACAAGTATCAGTAGTACCACCTGCAGTACAAGTATCAATAGTACCAGCTGCAGTACACGTATCAGTAGTACCACCTGCAGTACAAGTATCAGTAGTACCAGCTGCAGCTTTGAAGAAATGCACAAAACTACAACCACACCCTGCTGGCACAGAAGGTTCTAAAAGGTTCTACAATGGTATCAGTGGTTCTCAAAGATTATTAGAGGTTGTTGATGGTTCTTGTGGTTCTCAAAGATTATTAGAGGTTGTCGATGGTTCTTGTGGTTCTCAGTGGTTCTAAGAAGTTCTAAAATGTTCTTAGAGGTTCTAAAATTTTATCCGAGGTTCTGAACGGTTGTAAAAGGTAATCAGAGGTTCTAAAAGGGTCAATAATGTTATTGAAGGTTCTAAAAGTTAGTAAAAGTGTATCAGTGGTTCTAAAAAGTTCTAAGAAGTTGTAAAAGGTTCTCAGTCATTCTTAAAGGTTATACAATGTTTCATATAGGTTCTAAGAAATTCTAAAATCTTCAAAAATATTAATTCAGTTTTCAATTCAGTTTATTTTGTATCACAAACTCCCCTCAGAGGGCTTTACAATCTGTACACATACGACATCCCTGACCTTTGAAATCAAAGGATCAGGAACAACTCCCAAATAAACAGAAAAAAAAAAAAGAAAAAAGAGGAAATTCTTAAGTCTACTCTTAAATGAGGTGACTGTGTCTGCCTCCCGGACTGAATGTGGAAGCTGGTTCCATAAAAGAGGAGCTTGATAACTAAAGGTTGTAAATGTTGTGCAGCATGTACCTACAGGAACGTGTTGTCGCAGTAATGTTGGAAGTCACACACCGAGGTTCCTGGTAGTCGGGGTTGGGGCTAACACGGAGTTGTTGAACGTGGTAGCCAGGTCGTGGGTGGTCAGGTTGTGGATGGGAGAGCCTTTCCCTGGAAGAAGTAGTTCAGTTTTGTTAGGGTTGATTTTCAGGTGGTGTGCAGACATCCACTGAGAGATGTCAGTCAGACAGGCAGACATCCGTGCTGCTACCTGTGTTTCAGATTGGGGACACGAGAGGATCAATGGGGTGTCATCAGAGTGGGTCGTTGAGGTAGGATGAGAAAAGGGAGCGCAGTGCCTGAGATACCAGGTCCTGGAGGGAGGAAATAAGGATCTGGTGGTTCACTGTATCAAAGGCAGCAGAAAGGTCTAGAAGGATAAGGACAGAGGAGAGAGAGGCTGCTCTAGCAGTGTGAAGCTGCTCAAAGACAACAAGAAGGGCAGTCTATGTTGAGTGGCCACCCTTAAATCCAGACTGGTGAGGGTCAAGAAGGTTATGGTGGTGGAGAAAGGGAGATACGTGGTTAAAGATAGCTCACTCAAGAGTTTTGGAAAGAAAAGGAAGAAGAGAGACAGATCTGTCGTTGTTGACTTCAGACGAGTTGAGGGTGGGTTTCTTCAGGAGAGGGTCTTTATCCTCAGAGTCTTGACTCCAACAAAAGACTCCTATGTCTTTATCCTCCGAGTCTTTACTCCAACGAAAGACTCCTATGTCTTTATCCTCCGACTCTTCTTACGACGAGTTTTCACTGACGCTAAAGCTGATGCTTAAAGACCCTACCTGGTTATGCATCCGAGTTGACGATAATTAGTTTCAGCTGTATCTGCCACTTTTGTGAAGATCAAGGTTGACAAGAATCTCTACTTCCTGCCACAGCTGAATTAAGGAGAGAATCAGCAAATACAATAGTATTCTAGCAGATAAACTTATTTAAAGAAGGTACTTAGTCAGGATCCAGTAGTCTAGCCTCATAGGTAGGGATGCACACTGGTACATGGCCTGTAAAGACACATTGATAATATCTAATAGAGAGGTACTACCTAAAGGTAATACTTTGAAGGGATGTGGTGCATGGCCTGTTAGTAAAGAGACATTAACAATATCCAACAGAGAGGTGCCAATTAAAGGCAACATGTCTTTAAGCAGCCTCGTTGGGATGGGGTCTAAGAGACAGGTAGACGGTTTAGAAGTAGAAACCGTTGAAGACAATTGGTCTAGGTTGATGGGAGAAAAGCTATCCAAATATACACCAGGGCATACAGCCGTTTCCAAGGCCACTCCTCTTGATGACAGATCGGCAGTAGTTGAGGGAAAGAGATCATCAATCTTGCCTAATAGTTCAAATTTTTTCATTGAAGAAGTTCATGAAGTCATTACTACTGAGGTACTACTACTACTACTACTGAGGTCTATAGGAATACACGGCTCCACAGAGCTACTACTAGTACTACTACTACTACTACTACTGAGGTCTATAGGAATACACGGCGCCACAGAGCTGCTACTACTACTACTGAGGTCTATAGGAATACACGGCGCCACAGAGCTACTACTAGTACTACTACTACTACTACTACTACTGAGGTCTATAGGAATACACGGCGCCACAGAGCTACTACTAGTACTACTACTACTACTACTACTACTACTACTACTACTACTGAGGTCTATAGGAATACACGGCGCCACAGAGCTACTACTACTACTACTACTACTACTGCTACTACTACTACTACTACTACTACTACTACTACTGAGGTCTATAGGAATACACGGCGCCACAGAGCTGCTACTACTACTACTGAGGTCTATAAGAATACACGGCTCCACAGAGCTACTACTACTAGTACTATTCAAGATGGGGGAATCAAGATGGCGCCGGGCCAACAGCTGTCCACGTGTGTGAAGGAGCGTCTCTGTAGCCCGAAATTGAACTGTTAGCCGAGGGGATGCGCCCGTACTATCTGCCGAGGGAGTTCACATCCGCCATTGTTGTTGCTGTTTATGTGCCGCCATCAGCTGACGCTGAGGAAGCAGTGGACACCATCCACTCTGTGTCTGGACTGCTGAACCAACAGCTGGGGGCTTTTCTGATGATCACTGGTGACTTTAATCACACCCATCCATTATCACCCGCTTATCCGGGGTCGGGTCGCGGTGGCAGCAGGTTCAGCAGGCCGACCCAGGCCTCCCTCTCACCCGCAACACTTTCCAGCTCATTCTGGGGGATCATGAGGCGTTCCAAGGCCAGCCGGGAGATATAATCCCTCCAGCGTTCCCGACCCCCATGCGACACTGAAAAGGCGTGTCAACCAAGACAGCCCAACAATGTCCAGCGCTTTCAGCATCTCAGGGCGGATCTCATCCACCCCTGGCGCTTTTTGACTACCTTAGCGACCTCTGCCAGGGATATGGGTGAATCCACCCCAAAGTCTTCTGGCGCTGCCCCCTCTCCGGGGGACATGTTGGCCGGGTTTAGGAGTTCCTCAAAGTGCTCTTTCCACCGCCCGACGATGTCCCCAGTCCGGGTCAGCAGTTCCCCTCCCTGCTGAGAACAGCCTGGGGTAGACCCTGCTTTCCCTTCCTGAGCCGTCGGATGGTTTGCCAGAACTTCCTTGAGGCCAACCGAAAGTCCTTCTCCATGGCCTCCCCGAACTCCTCCCATGCCCGAGTTTTAGCCTCCGCGACCATCGCCGCTGCAGCCCTTCTGGACCGCCGGTACCCGTCAGCTGCTTCAGGAGACCCCTGGGCCAGCCAGGCCCGAAAGGCCTCCTTCTTCAGTTTGACGGCTTCCCTCACCCCCGGTGTCCACCACCGGGTTCTCGGGTTGCCGCCACGACAGGCACCGATGACCTTCCGGCCACAGCCCCGAGCAGCCGCGTCCACAATAGAGGCTTTGAACAAGGTCCACTCGGATTCCATGTCCCCAGCCTCCCTCGGGATTTGTGAGAAGTTCTTCCGGAGGTGGGAGTTGAAGACCTCCCGGACAGGATCCTCTGCCAGACGTTCCCAGTTCATCCTCACTACACGTTTGGGCTTGCCAGGTCTCTCTAGCCGAGTCCCCCGCCATCTGATCCAACTCACCACCAGGTGGTGATCAGTTGACAGCTCTGCTCCTCTCTTCACCCGAGTGTCCAAGACATACGGCCGCAGATCAGATGATACGATTACAAAGTCGATCATTGATCTCCGGCCTAAGGTGTTCTGGTACCAGGTACACTTATGAGCCACCTTATGTTCGAACATGGTGTTTGTTATGGACAAACTGTGGCTAGCACAGAAGTCCAACAACAAAACACCATTCGGGTTCAGATCGGGCAAGCCGTTTCTCCCAATCACGCCCCGCCAGGTTTCTCTGTCATTGCCCACGTGAGCGTTGAAGTCTCCCAGGAGAACTATGGAGTCGGCAGGCGGCGCCCTTTCCAGGACCCCTCCCACCGACTCCAAGAAGGCCGGATACTCCGAAATGCTGTTCGGTGCATAACCACAAACAACAGTCAGAGCCTTACTCCCCGCAACCCTTAGGCGCAGGGAGGCGACCCTCTCGTTCCCCGGGGAAAACTCCAACACAGCGGCGCTCAGCCGGGGGCTCGTGAGTATTCCCACTCCCGCCCGGCGCCTCTCACCCTGGGCAACTCCAGAAAAGGACAAAGTCCAACCCTTCTCCAGGAGCTTGGTTCCAGAGCCCATGTTGTGCGTGGAGGTGAGCCCAACTATATCTAGCTGGTACCGCTCCGCCTCCTGCACCAGCTCCGGCTCTTTCCCCGCTAGTGAGGTGACATTCCACGTCCCTAGAGCTAGTCTATGCCGCCGGCGATCGGCCCGCCCAGGTCTCCCGCCTAGCCTGCCGCCCGGTCTACATAGCACCCGACCCCGATAATTCTCCCTGCGGGTGGTGGGTCCACAGGGTGACTGCTGCTCCATGATGTTTTTTCGGGCTAAGCCCGACCGGGCCCCATGGGCGAAAGCCCGGCCACCAGACGCTCGCCGACGAGCTCCCCTCCTGGGTCTGGCTCCGGGGGGGGGCCCCGGTTTCCCTTTAATCACACCACCCTGGTTAAAGTTCTGCCAACTTTTCAGCAATGTGTATACTGCCCCACAAGGAACAATAGAACTCTGGACTTCCGATCACGACCTGGTCCTGCTGACACCCAAGTATGTTCCTCTGGTGAAGAGGCTGCCTGTGACCACCAGGACTGTGAGGAGGTGGTCTCTGGAGGCTGATGACGCCCTGCAGGACTGCTTCGAGTCAACGGACTGGGATGTGCTGTGTGGACCACATGGGGTGGACATCAACAGCATGACGGACTGTATCACAGAATACATCAAGTTCTGTGAACACACCACCATCCCATCCCCAACTGTGCGCTGCTTCCCCAACAACAAGCCCTGGATCACCAAGGACCTGAAGGCCTGTCACAAGGACTCCCACGGCAATTAGACTGTAAAACATCTCTGGCCAGACCCTCTGTGGACTCATTTTCATTTTCACTGTACACATTCACATTTACATTTATGTTGATTTACACTTCATATACACTACACATACTTTGCATTCTGTTTAAACTTAAATTAATGTCCTTAATACACACTGTACAGTTATTTGTATTCTATTGTGTATATATATATTTTTTATATATATATTATTTTTTATTTTGTATATATCTGTCATCCCTGTTCTTATATTTTATTTTATTTTGTGTGTTTAGTTTATTTTGTCTATTCCATTTGGTGTCTGTAAAGTGTTGGGCGCTACTATGACAACAAATTTCCCCTTGGGGATTAATAAAGTATCTATCTACTACTACTTTTTAACATTCAAAGTAAAATACTACATTTGTATAAAATATATCAGCAGACTTCCAAAATATATTGATGTGATTCTGTCAGAGTGAAAGTAAAGAAGTGAGGAACATTAAAAGTACTTATTAATACTGAGTACTAGTACTATTAGTTGTAGTAGCAGAGCTCCACCACCAGGTGACGTCAGAGTCTTTAGTCTGACGTGAACGGTTGTTAAAATATGTCTGATATTATAAATCAGAAAACTTTTAGAAAACTTAATTTAAATCCAACCGTTAAAGTCTTTTGTGTGAAAATGAAATAATTGAAATGAATAATAATAATAAAAGCCTCATCTGAAGTTAATAATAATAATAACAACACAAACCCAGACTCACCAGACCTGGTCAGGATGTTGCTGTACCAGTTCTGAATGTTGTGTAGACAGTACGTCTCCTTCTGAGCCCTCTCAGCCGCCACGAAGGAGGCGTCCTTGTTCCAGATGGCAGCGTTCTTCACTCCGTACTCAGTGAAGCCGACAAACTTTCCCACTGCGCTGCTGAACCGAGTGAACTCAATCTTGTTGTAATAATACGAGTCGATGAACTCGATGTCCTTCAGCTCAGAGGAGTTGAAGACACAACGCCCCACCGCGGAGTTCATGAATCCATCTGAAGAACCAGAGAGATACAGGGTTATCAATCAGCAATGTAGGCATCAGGGATCCGTGTAGTGATCAGTGTATTGGTCTGTGATCGGTGTATTGATCAGTGTAGTGGTCAGTGATCGGTGTAGTGATCAGTGTAGTGATCAGTGATCGGTGTAGTGATCAGTGTAGTGGTCTGTGATCGGTGTATTGATCAGTGTAGTGGTCTGTGATCGGTGTAGTGATCAGTGTAGTGATCAGTGTAGTGGTCTGTGATCGGTGTAGTGATCCGTGTAGTGATCAGTGTAGTGGTCTGTGATCAGTGTAGTGATCAGTGTATTGATCTGTGATCAGTGTAGTGATCAGTGTAGTGGTCTGTGATCAGTGTAGTGATCAGTGTAGTGGTCTGTGATCAGTGTAGTGATCAGTGTAGTGGTCTGTGATCGGTGTAGTGATCAGTGTATTGGTCTGTGATCAGTGTAGTGATCAGTGTATTGGTCTGTGATCAGTGTAGTGATCAGTGTATTGATCTGTGATCAGTGTAGTGATCAGTGTATTGGTCTGTGATCAGTGTAGTGATCAGTGTATTGATCTGTGATCAGTGTAGTGATCAGTGTATTGGTCTGTGATCGGTGTAGTGATCAGTGTAGTGATCAGTGTATTGGTCTGTGATCGGTGTAGTGATCAGTGTATTGGTCTGTGATCAGTGTAGTGATCAGTGTAGTGGTCTGTGATCAGTGTAGTGATCAGTGTATTGGTCTGTGATCGGTGTAGTGATCAGTGTAGTGGTCAGTGATCAGTGTAGTGATCAGTGTATTGGTCTGTGATCAGTGTAGTGATCAGTGTAGTGGTCAGTGATCGGTGTAGTGATCAGTGTATCGGTCTGTGATCAATGTATCGGTCTGTGATCAGTGTAGTGATCAGTGTATCGGTCTGTGATCAGTGTAGTGATCAGTGTATCGGTCTGTGATCAGTGTAGTGATCAGTGTATTGGTCTGTGATCAGTGTAGTGATCAGTGTAGTGGTCAGTGATCAGTGTAGTGATCAGTGTATCGGTCTGTGATCAATGTATCGGTCTGTGATCAGTGTAGTGATCAGTGTATCGGTCTGTGATCAGTGTAGTGATCAGTGTATCGGTCTGTGATCAGTGTAGTGATCAGTGTATCGGTCTGTGATCAATGTATCGGTCTGTGATCAGTGTAGTGATCAGTGTATCGGTCTGTGATCAGTGTAGTGATCAGTGTATCGGTCTGTGATCAGTGTAGTGATCAGTGTATCGGTCTGTGATCAATGTATCGGTCTGTGATCAGTGTAGTGATCAGTGTATCGGTCTGTGATCAGTGTAGTGATCAGTGTATCGGTCTGTGATCAGTGTAGTGATCAGTGTATCGGTCTGTGATCAATGTATCGGTCTGTGATCAGTGTAGTGATCAGTGTATTGGTCAGTGTATCGGTCTGTGATCAATGTATCGGTCTGTGATCAGTGTAGTGATCAGTGTATCGGTCTGTGATCAGTGTATCGGTCTGTGATCAGTGTAGTGATCAGTGTATTGGTCAGTGTATCGGTCTGTGATCAATGTATCGGTCTGTGATCAGTGTAGTGATCAGTGTATCGGTCTGTGATCAGTGTAGTGATCAGTGTATCGGTCTGTGATCAGTGTAGTGATCAGTGTATCGGTCTGTGATCAGTGTAGTGATCAGTGTATCGGTCTGTGATCAATGTATCGGTCTGTGATCAGTGTAGTGATCAGTGTATCGGTCTGTGATCAGTGTAGTGATCAGTGTATCGGTCTGTGATCAATGTATCGGTCTGTGATCAGTGTAGTGATCAGTGTATCGGTCTGTGATCAGTGTAGTGATCAGTGTATCGGTCTGTGATCAATGTATCGGTCTGTGATCAGTGTAGTGATCAGTGTATCGGTCTGTGATCAGTGTATTGGTCTGTGATCGGTGTATTGATCTGTGATCAGTGTATTGGTCTGTGATCGGTGTATTGATCCTACCTGCTGAGTGGAGGCCGATGAAGAGGAGGGAGAAGCTGAGAAAGAATGAAGCCATGTTCCTCTGTTCACCAAACAACACGACAAACTCTGGCAAAGTCTCTTGGAGAGCTGCTGTATAAGCAGAGGACATGTCACATGACCTCATCGTCATCATCGTCACCTGTTACCAGGCAGACAAGTCAGCCCAAAACCTGCTGCTGGAGCACACACAGTCAGAGGACACTGGAGATAGATTATATTATTTATTTTTTGTATAATATAATTACTTTATAATTATGATATTATTGATCATTATTCATATTATTAGTATTAGTGGTAGTAATAGTTCTTGGTTAGTATTAAATCACTTCTTAAAACCCATTTTTACAGACGTTGTTGGTTTACAGCTTTATTTTATTGCTGATTATTACTAAATTGTTTTATTATTATTTCTTTGCTTTTTTATTATATTAATTGGTTTAATAGTTGCATCTACTGTAATGTTTTAGACTTTGTTTTGATCTTTCTGTTTTATTTTATAAACTTTTGCTACTACTACACTCTGTTTTTAAAGGTTCTATATGAATAAAGTTATTATTATTACCCCAGTGTTCATGTATTCTCTGTAGATGTGCGGTCTATCAGATTATCTGTGAGAATAAAATCCATTTATTTATTATTTATTAATATTCATATTTAGTATTTAACATTAATTATTTGTCATTTGTCATTTATTTAAAATGTATATGACGACCCTCCTCCTCCCATCCCCTAGGTGTCACTGTTGTCCTGGTTGTCTGTTGCAGGTGCTGATTGGAGTGTCGTCAGCTGGATGAACCTGAGTGGGTGTGGCCTTAAAGACTGAGCAGGTGAAACAAGTCAGAACATCAGATGCTAAACATGAAGCTACAGCTAAGCCTAGCTTATCTTAGCATAAGGCTCTAAATTAACCCAGGTTGTATCCGACGTGTTGGAACAAACACTGAAGAGAATCAACAAACAGTTTTCATGTTTTATTTCTTTATTATTATTCATGTTGACATTAAAAGTTCTCTACATTTAATAAGACTTGTTTATTAAAGTGCAGAAGGATCAGACCTGTCTAGGACATCTAGCATCACGTTAACGTGCTCGTTGTGTTCTGAGGCTGCTGATTGGTTCCTGTGATGACATCGCTGCTTCGGAGATGATTTGATTGGCTGCTTTGAAACTGGTCTGATTTATTTTAGATTACTGAAGCTGTGAAGTGCATTTCACTTTAAGAAGAAATAAACTACAAAGTTTGATTTTTAAAAGACACAGAAGTCAAAACTATTAAAACTATATAATGGAGATAATTAAATGTGATCGGCCAATCAGAGGAGAGCTAGCTGATCATGGTTTCATCTCTATTTAAAAATAAGAGCACGCAGATATTCAAGATCAATTCATACAATAATGAGAAAAATAATTATCAACATGAATTATTCTGGATTGAATGATGAAGATGATTAAAACAATCAGCTGCACTCGTTTCCTTTGATGAGGAAGAACGTTCCAGCAGCGACACCGAGAAGACCGACAGTCAGACCCACTCCACAGAAGACCGCCGGTCCAACGCTGGGCTGAGTCTTCTCCACATCTGGAGACAGAAAACAGAGACAATGAGCTTCATGTCCACATCTGGAGACAGAAAACAGAGACAATGAGCTTCATGTCCACATCTGGAGACAGAAAACAGAGACAATGAGCTTCATGTCCACATCTGGAGACAGAAAACAGAGACAATGAGCTTCATGTCCACATCTGGAGACAGAAAACAGAGACAATGAGCTTCATGTCCACATCTGGAGACAGAAAACAGAGACAATGAGCTTCATGTCCACATCTGGAGACAGAAAACTAAAACAATGAGCTTCATGTTCACATCTGGAGACAGAAAACAGAGACAATGAGCTTCATGTCCACATCTGGAGACAGAAAACAGAGACAATGAGCTTCATGTCCACATCTGGAGACAGAAAACTAAAACAATGAGCTTCATGTTCACATCTGGAGACAGAAAACAGAGACAATGAGCTTCATGTCCACATCTGGAGACAGAAAACTAAAACAATGAGCTTCATGTTCACATCTGGAGACAGAAAACAGAGACAATGAGCTTCATGTTCACATCTGGAGACAGAAAACAGAGACAATGAGCTTCATGTCCACATCTGGAGACAGAAAACAGAGACAATGAACTTCATGTTCACATCTGGAGACAGAAAACAGAGACAATGAGCTTCATGTTCACATCTGGAGACAGAAAACAGAAACAATGAGCTTCATGTCCACATCTGGAGACAGAAAACAGAGACAATGAGCTTCATGTCCACATCTGGAGACAGAAAACAGAGACAATGAGCTTCATGTTCACATCTGGAGACAGAAAACAGAGACAATGAGCTTCATGTCCACATCTGGAGACAGAAAACTAAAACAATGAGCTTCATGTCCACATCAGGAGACAGAAAACAGAGACAATGAGCTTCATGTCCACATCTGGAGACAGAAAACAGAGACAATGAGCTTCATGTCCACATCTGGAGACAGAAAACAGAGACAATGAGCTTCATGTCCACATCTGGAGACAGAAAACAGAGACAATGAGCTTCATGTCCACATCTGGAGACAGAAAACTAAAACAATGAGCTTCATGTCCACATCAGGAGACAGAAAACAGAGACAATGAGCTTCATGTTCACATCTGGAGACAGAAAACAGAGACAATGAGCTTCATGTTCACATCTGGAGACAGAAAACAGAGACAATGAGCTTCATGTCCACATCTGGAGACAGAAAACAGAGACAATGAGCTTCATGTTCACATCTGGAGACAGAAAACAGAGACAATGAGCTTCATGTCCACATCTGGAGACAGAAAACAGAGACAATGAGCTTCATGTCCACATCTGGAGACAGAAAACAGAGACAATGAGCTTCATGTCCACATCTGGAGACAGAAAACAGAGACAATGAGCTTCATGTCCACATCAGGAGACAGAAAACAGAGACAATGAGCTTCATGTTCACATCTGGAGACAGAAAACAGAGACAATGAGCTTCATGTCCACATCTGGAGACAGAAAACAGAGACAATGAGCTTCATGTCCACATCTGGAGACAGAAAACAGAGACAATGAGCTTCATGTCCACATCTGGAGACAGAAAACAGAGACAATGAGCTTCATGTTCACATCTGGAGACAGAAAACAGAGACAATGAGCTTCATGTCCACATCTGGAGACAGAAAACAGAGACAATGAGCTTCATGTCCACATCTGGAGACAGAAAACAGAGACAATGAGCTTCATGTCCACATCTGGAGACAGAAAACAGAGACAATGAGCTTCATGTCCACATCTGGAGACAGAAAACAGAGACAATGAGCTTCATGTCCACATCTGGAGACAGAAAACAGAGACAATGAGCTTCATGTCCACATCTGGAGACAGAAAACAGAGACAATGAGCTTCATGTTCACATCTGGAGACAGAAAACAGAGACAATGAGCTTCATGTTCACATCTGGAGACAGAAAACTAAAACAGAGGACATGAGGAGTTGTCTCACCCCAGAACCGGGTCTGCTCCAGGTCCAAGTGCTTCACCGTACAGCCGTAGATGTCTCCCAGATGTGAGCTGAACTCCAGTCTGGAGAACTGGTTGTAGGTTCCATCTTTGTTGATGAAGGGAACATTGTTGCTGGTTCCTTCAGTGACGTTCTCCTGGTTCTTCGTCCAGGAGAACGTCACTGGAGCAGGAAAGAAACCAGTCACATGACAGATGAGGATGTTCTTCTGTCCTGGTTCCACCTGGTCTCTGGGGTAGATCATGGGACTGGAAGGAGGATCTGAACAGAACACGTTCTGTTAAAATGTGTCCTGTGATGAATCGTTACATCAGTGAAACTCATGTTTTAAATATGAATCTATTTACGAAAGTAAACTTTACGTAAAGTAAACATGAGTCCTTCTAACATCTGGAACTGACGTTCTCTCTGCTCATTGGTTCAACATCAGCTGTTTGTTTGTTTGTTAATCAGACTGTCAGTAAACAAACTGACTGTTTGTTTGTTAATCAGACTGTCAGTAAACAAACTGACTGTTTGTTTGTTAATCAGACTGTCAGTAAACAAACTGACTGTTTGTTTGTTATTCAGACTGTCAGTAAACAAACTGACTGTTTGTTTGTTTGTTATTCAGACTGACGGTAAACAAACTGACTGTTTGTTTGTTTGTTATTCAGACTGACGGTAAACAAACTGACTGTTTGTTTGTTATTCAGACTGTCAGTAAACAAACTGACTGTTTGTTTGTTATTCAGACTGACGGTAAACAAACTGACTGTTTGTTTGTTTGTTATTCAGACTGACGGTAAACAAACTGACTGTTTGTTTGTTAATCAGACTGTCAGTAAACAAACTGACTGTTTGTTTGTTATTCAGACTGTCAGTAAACAAACTGACTGTTTGTTTGTTTGTTATTCAGACTGACGGTAAACAAACTGACTGTTTGTTTGTTTGTTATTCAGACTGACGGTAAACAAACTGACTGTTTGTTTGTTATTCAGACTGTCAGTAAACAAACTGACTGTTTGTTTGTTATTCAGACTGACGGTAAACAAACTGACTGTTTGTTTGTTTGTTATTCAGGTGTGAATATGTGTGTATATATATATATATATATATATATATATATATATATATAAGTGTGTATATATACACACATATACTTATATATATATATATATATACTTATATATATATATATATATATAAGTATATATAAGTATGAAGTGTTGGTCTTTACCTCGCTCCAGTGGGAAGTCCTTGAAGGCTTTACGTGCAATTTCCAGGTTCCTTCTGCAGATCACCAAATTAGTCACAGCAACGTCATAACCTTCTGGGTAGGTAATGTGATCTATAAAACTGGGCTGAGGGTCGACTCCTGTCTTGTGTTTGAAGTCTGCGAACCAAACCTCTTCACCATCCAGACCATACATATTCTCTCCATCAGAGTCTGAACATCCCACGAGACTAATGTCCTCATGGAAAACTGGAGAGAAAACACAAGGTTCAGCTGTTTGTTTGTTGTTCAGGCTGTCAGTAAACAAACTGCTTGTTTGATTGTTTGTTGTTCAGGCTGTCAGTAAACAAACTGCTTGTTTGATTGTTTGTTGTTCAGGCTGTCAGTAAACAAACTGCTTGTTTGATTGTTTGTTGTTCAGGCTGTCAGTAAACAAACTGCTTGTTTGATTGTTTGTTGTTCAGGCTGTCAGTAAACAAACTGCTTGTTTGATTGTTTGTTGTTCAGGCTGTCAGTAAACAAACTGCTTGTTTGATTGTTTGTTGTTCAGGCTGTCAGTAAACAAACTGCTTGTTTGTTTGTTTGTTGTTCAGGCTGTCAGTAAACAAACTGCTTGTTTGATTGTTTGTTGTTCAGGCTGTCAGTAAACAAACTGCTTGTTTGATTGTTTGTTGTTCAGGCTGTCAGTAAACAAACTGCTTGTTTGTTTGTTTGTTGTTCAGGCTGTCAGTAAACAAACTGCTTGTTTGTTTGTTTGTTGTTCAGGCTGTCAGTAAACAAACTGCTTGTTTGATTGTTTGTTGTTCAGGCTGTCAGTAAACAAACTGCTTGTTTGTTTGTTTGTTGTTCAGGCTGTCAGTAAACAAACTGCTTGTTTGATTGTTTGTTGTTCAGGCTGTCAGTAAACAAACTGCTTGTTTGATTGTTTGTTTGTTGTTCAGGCTGTCAGTAAACAAACTGCTTGTTTGATTGTTTGTTGTTCAGGCTGTCAGTAAACAAACTGCTTGTTTGTTTGTTTGTTGTTCAGGCTGTCAGTAAACAAACTGCTTGTTTGATTGTTTGTTGTTCAGGCTGTCAGTAAACAAACTGCTTGTTTGTTTGTTTGTTTGTTGTTCAGGCTGTCAGTAAACAAACTGCTTGTTTGATTGTTTGTTGTTCAGGCTGTCAGTAAACAAACTGCTTGTTTGTTTGTTTGTTGTTCAGGCTGTCAGTAAACAAACTGCTTGTTTGATTGTTTGTTGTTCAGGCTGTCAGTAAACAAACTGCTTGTTTGATTGTTTGTTGTTCAGGCTGTCAGTAAACAAACTGCTTGTTTGTTTGTTTGTTGTTCAGGCTGTCAGTAAACAAACTGCTTGTTTGTTTGTTTGTTGTTCAGGCTGTCAGTAAACAAACTGCTTGTTTGATTGTTTGTTGTTCAGGCTGTCAGTAAACAAACTGCTTGTTTGATTGTTTGTTGTTCAGGCTGTCAGTAAACAAACTGCTTGTTTGTTTGTTTGTTGTTCAGGCTGTCAGTAAACAAACTGCTTGTTTGATTGTTTGTTGTTCAGGCTGTCAGTAAACAAACTGCTTGTTTGATTGTTTGTTGTTCAGGCTGTCAGTAAACAAACTGCTTGTTTGATTGTTTGTTGTTCAGGCTGTCAGTAAACAAACTGCTTGTTTGTTTGTTTGTTGTTCAGGCTGTCAGTAAACAAACTGCTTGTTTGTTTGTTTGTTGTTCAGGCTGTCAGTAAACAAACTGCTTGTTTGATTGTTTGTTGTTCAGGCTGTCAGTAAACAAACTGCTTGTTTGATTGTTTGTTGTTCAGGCTGTCAGTAAACAAACTGCTTGTTTGATTGTTTGTTGTTCAGGCTGTCAGTAAACAAACTGCTTGTTTGTTTGTTTGTTGTTCAGGCTGTCAGTAAACAAACTGCTTGTTTGTTTGTTTGTTGTTCAGGCTGTCAGTAAACTAACTGCTTGTTTGATTGTTTGTTGTTCAGGCTGTCAGTAAACAAACTGCTTGTTTGATTGTTTGTTGTTCAGGCTGTCAGTAAACAAACTGCTTGTTTGATTGTTTGTTGTTCAGGCTGTCAGTAAACAAACTGCTTGTTTGATTGTTTGTTGTTCAGGCTGTCAGTAAACAAACTGCTTGTTTGATTGCTTGTTGTTCAGGCTGTCAGTAAACAAACTGCTTGTTTGATTGTTTGTTGTTCAGGCTGTCAGTAAACAAACTGCTTGTTTGATTGCTTGTTGTTCAGGCTGTCAGTAAACAAACTGCTTGTTTGATTGCTTGTTGTTCAGGCTGTCAGTAAACAAACTGCTTGTTTGTTTGTTTGTTGTTCAGGCTGTCAGTAAACAAACTGCTTGTTTGATTGTTTGTTGTTCAGGCTGTCAGTAAACAAACTGCTTGTTTGTTTGTTTGTTGTTCAGGCTGTCAGTAAACAAACTGCTTGTTTGATTGTTTGTTGTTCAGGCTGTCAGTAAACAAACTGCTTGTTTGATTGTTTGTTGTTCAGGCTGTCAGTAAACAAACTGCTTGTTTGATTGTTTGTTGTTCAGGCTGTCAGTAAACAAACTGCTTGTTTGATTGCTTGTTGTTCAGGCTGTCAGTAAACAAACTGCTCGTTTGTTTGTTTGTTGTTCAGGCTGTCAGTAAACAAACTCACTGGCTGTTTGATTGTTTTGAACCATCATAACTTGAAACTGAACTATGAGACAGAAACGTACCTTCAGTTGAGTCACAGAGGACACCGGAGAGGATGAGGACCACCACCATCTTCATCACCACCATCATCTTCATCAGCTCTCTGTAGACCTGAACCCGTCTGAGACTCTATAGACCTGAACCCCTCTGAGACTCTGAACCAGTCTGAAGAGGACTGACAGAAACTCCAGCAGCAGCTGAGCTCTGACACATAACAACCAATGACAGAGCAGAGATGGTGTGACATCATCTGTTTCCAGGTAAAGACTGCTGCTGCTCACATGAATTTTAACATAAAGACAGCTGGAGATAAAAAATAAAGCTTATTGTTTAAGATGAAACCTTTTCCTAATGTTGACTTTTTCAAAATAAGGTTTTTAAATTCAGACGTTGCCGTCGAGCTGAAAAACTAAAGTTTCATCTTAAACATTAAAGATGAACATTTATGAATTAGATAGTTAAATAAAGTAGATAAAAAAAACTAGTTTATTATTTACAAAATCACTCAAATGTATTTAAACCGTTAAACCGTTAACGTCCTCCGAGTCAGATTTTTTTACTGACAGACAGATGTTCAGAGTATTTAATTAGAACATCTACTAAACTACAGAACGTCTGTTGTTCAGAGGATCTTTGTCTTTTAGAACAGAGTTTAGTTAGAACATCTACTAAACTACAGAACATCTGTTGTTCAGATGATCTTTGGCTCTTAGAACAGAGTTTAGTTAGAACATCTACTAAACTACAGAACATCTGTTGTTCAGAGGATCTTTGGCTCTTAGAACAGAGTTTAGTTAGAACATCTACTAAACTACAGAACATCTGTTGTTCAGAGGATCTTTGGCTCTTAGAACAGAGTTTAGTTAGAACATCTACTAAACTACAGAACATCTGTTGTTCAGAGGATCTTTGGCTCTTAGAACAGAGTTTAGTTAGAACATCTGTTGTTCAGAGGATCTCTGTCTCTGAACAGAGTTTAGTTAGAACATCACTAAACTACAGAACATCTGTTGTTCAGAGGATCTTTGTCTTTTAGAACAGAGTTTAGTTAGAACATCTACTAAACTACAGAACATCTGTTGTTCAGAGGATCTCTGTCTCTGAACAGAGTTTAGTTAGAACATCACTAAACTACAGAACGTCTGTTGTTCAGAGGATCTTTGTCTTTTAGAACAGAGTTTAGTTAGAACATCTGTTGTTCAGAGGATCTTTGGCTCTTAGAACAGAGTTTAGTTAGAACATCTGTTGTTCAGAGGATCTTTGGCTCTTAAAACAGAGTTTAGTTAGAACATCTGTTGTTCAGAGGATCTTTGGCTCTTAGAACAGAGTTTAGTTAGAACATCTACTAAACTACAGAACATCTGTTGTTCAGAGGATCTTTGTCTTTTAGAACAGAGTTTAGTTAGAACATCTGTTGTTCAGAGGATCTTTGGCTCTTAAAACAGAGTTTAGTTAGAACATCTGTTGTTCAGAGGATCTTTGGCTCTTAGAACAGAGTTTAGTTAGAACATCTACTAAACTACAGAACATCTGTTGTTCAGAGGATCTTTGTCTTTTAGAACAGAGTTTAGTTAGAACATCTGTTGTTCAGAGGATCTTTGGCTCTTAGAACAGAGTTTAGTTAGAACATCTGTTGTTTAGAGGATCTTTGGCTCTTAAAACAGAGTTTAGTTAGAACATCTACTAAACTACAGAACATCTGTTGTTCAGAGGATCTTTGTCTTTTAGAACAGAGTTTAGTTAGAACATCTACTAAACTACAGAACGTCTGTTGTTCAGAGGATCTTTGGCTCTTAGAACAGAGTTTAGTTAGAACATCTGTTGTTCAGAGGATCTTTGGCTCTTAGAACAGAGTTTAGTTAGAACATCTACTAAACTACAGAACATCTGTTGTTCAGAGGATCTTTGTCTTTTAGAACAGAGTTTAGTTAGAACATCTACTAAACTACAGAACGTCTGTTGTTCAGAGGATCTTTGGCTCTTAGAACAGAGTTTAGTTAGAACATCTGTTGTTCAGAGGATCTTTGGCTCTTAGAACAGAGTTTAGTTAGAACATCTACTAAACTACAGAACATCTGTTGTTCAGAGGATCTTTGTCTTTTAGAACAGAGTTTAGTTAGAACATCTACTAAACTACAGAACGTCTGTTGTTCAGAGGATCTTTGGCTCTTAGAACAGAGTTTAGTTAGAACGTCTGTTGTTTAGAGGATCTTTGGCTCTTAAAACAGAGTTTAGTTAGAACATCTACTAAACTACAGAACGTCTGTTGTTTAGAGGATCTTTGGCTCTTAAAACAGAGTTTAGTTAGAACATCTACTAAACTACAGAACATCTGTTGTTCAGAGGATCTTTGGCTCTTAAAACAGAGTTTAGTTAGAACATCTACTAAACTACAGAACGTCTGTTGTTCAGAGGATCTTTGGCTCTTAAAACAGAGTTTAGTTAGAACATCTACTAAACTACAGAACGTCTGTTGTTCAGAGGATCTTTGGCTCTTAAAACAGAGTTTAGTTAGAACATCTACTAAACTACAGAACATCTAAGTAATAATAATGAATTGAATACAGATTTCATATTCATGATAAGAATACATTTGTAATCAGAGGTCATGTGACCTCAGACCTCTCTTGACAGGCTGAACTGAATATTAATCACAACAGGAAAACTTTAATATTTTATTACACAGATCCAGTGACAATTAAGCATTTAGCTCCGATTTAATGTTCATGTATTGTTTTGTTTTGAGTTTTCAAATCCTTGTTTTTAACATGGGACACTATAACATTATAATTCATAATGTCATTAATGTATTACATGATAATTATGATAAAGTCTCAGTAAAAGTGTTTTATGTATAAACTCTTCAACGGAAGGAGAAGCAGAAACAAGAGACACACTCTCTGTGTTCCACAGAACCAGGAAGTGAAAACACTTCCTGGTTCTGTGTTCACAGAGACCACAGAGAGTAACAGTCACTTAGCATCATGACGCTGGGCTTTCCGGCAGCACTTGAACGCAGCAGCGTCTGTGTGTGTCCAGTTCTTGACTTTCACTTCCTTTATTGATTTTATTTGACCTTTCATTCTATCCTGTGAACCATATTATATATTATGTGTTATATATATTATATATTATGTATTATATATTATATATTATATTATGTATTATATAGTATACATTATATATTATGTATAATATATTATATATTATGTATTATATATATATTATATATTATGTATTTTATATTATATATTATGTATTATATATTATACATTATATGTTATGTATAATATATTATATATTATGTATTATGTATTATATATGTATTATATATTATGTATTATATATTATACATTATATATTATGTATTATATATTATATATTATGTATTATATTCTATGTATTATATATATTATACATTATATATTATGTATAATATATTATATATTATGTATTATGTATTATATATTATACATTATATATTATGTATAATATATAATATATTATGTATTATATATTATATATTATATATTATGTATTATATTCTATGTATTATATATATTATACATTATATATTATGTATAATATATTATATATTATGTATTATGTATTATATATTATACATTATATATTATGTATAATATATAATATATTATGTATTATATATTATATATTATACATTATATATTATGTATTATATATTATATATTATACATTATACATTATGTATTATATTCTATGTATTATATATATTATATAGTATATATTATGTATTATATAGTTACTATCAATGTTTTTATTATTACTGTAGTGGAGATAACATTAATAAATGTCAGGATCTGGAGTGTCTTTCTTGTTTTATTTTGAAGTCCCCGTCTCTCGTGTCCTCTGTTTCCCTTCACTTCCTGTCCCTGATTGTTTCCTCCTGTGTCCAACCAGCTGCACCTTCCCAGTGTATTTAACCCGTTTGTGTCATTCCCCAGTGTTGGTCCGGCCTAGTGATCAACCATCTGTTATTCCTCAATTTAAATAATTCCACAAGTGAAGTGGAGAATAAAGTTTATTTTCAACGTTGTCGGTGTTTGGATCCTCTTGGTGGCTACACATGACAAAGTGTGTGTGTGTGTGTGTGTGTGTGTGTGTGTGTGTGTGTGTGTGTGTGTGTCTCTGTCTCTGTTCGAGCATCAGAAACCTGAACTCAGCGTCTCTGGAAAGTCCCACTCTTTATTTTCACTTCCTGTTCAGTCAGCAGCCAATCAGAAGCAGAGCTGAGAGGAGTCATCAGTTACCAGGAGCAGAAGTTTGTCAGTGAACATCAGAGAGGAGGAGGAGCTCCGCCCCTTACAGGTTCATCAAGCTCTAGTCTCAAAGGTGTGGAAACCTGAGCAGGTGAAGCTGAGGGCTCACAAGGAGCTTCACACATAAATACATGAATATAGTCCTGCAAAGCCCTGAGAACCCCAGAAGCTTCTCAAGGACCCTCAAGCACCTGCAGAACCTCCTCCAGGCTGAGACCCTCAAGCACCTGCAGAACCTCCTCCAGGCTGAGACCCTCAAGCACCTGCAGAACCTCCTCCAGGCTGAGACCTGTTAGCTCAACTCTTTATAGAGCAGTTTAGTTTAATGTGGAACAGCGTCCTCTAGTGGAGAACCCAGAGCAGCACAGGACACCCAGTGTGTGTGTGTGTGTGTACACGTGTGTCTGTACACATGTGTGTGTGTATGTGCACGCCTGTGTGCACGTGTGTGTGTACGTGCGCGTGTGTGTGTGTGTACGTGTGTATATGCGCGTGTGTGTATGCGTGTGTCTGTACGCATGTGTCTGTGTGTGTGTATGTACGTGTGTATATGCGCGTGTGTGTATGCGTGTGTCTGTACGCATGTGTCTGTGTGTGTGTGTATGTGTGTATATGCACGTGTGTGTATGCGTGTGCCTGTACGCATGTGTGTGTGTGTGTGTGTGTGTGTGTGTGTGTGTACGTGTGCGCGTGTGAGATCAATGAACTTGACTCTACTGAGAAAAAGGAAACAGACTTCAGGAGAAATAAATGAAGATTTAACAACTTTTATCAACAAATCCTGTAAAATTAAGATATACCATTCAAAGGAAAGTAAACTGGCTCCGCCTCTTCCTGTGGCCGACATCCTGTCTGTGTGTCAGTGTGTAGACAGGTGAGACCAGTCAGAGTTCAGGTGAGACCAGTCAGAGTTCAGGTGAGATCAGTCAGAGTTCAGGTGCAGACAGGTGAGCTGTGGAGGAGGAGTCACTCTGGTCAGGAAGTCTCGTTCTCCTCTGCTGAACCGTTTCATATCTGAAACCAACAACATGAACTTCTTAAACATGGCCGCCGTCTGCAGGTGTCGACCAGGTGAGAATGTCTGAGTACCTTCTGATATCGGCTTGTTCTGTTTTCGGCAGGTGAGAGAGAGCTGACGACACACAACGTCACGGCTGCACACGCACAACAGGAAATGGAGGAGGGGGTCGTCAGGGTCACACACCTGAGAGAGAGAGACTTTTAGAAAACCTTTATTTGACTTACTTATAGCAACATGAATGAACAGAACATCTTCGTTGCTCCTCACACTGTATTAAAGGTTCAACACGAGCTCTTCTCCAGCCACACAACATACCATCTCTTTGTAGCACCATGTTTCACAACAATCTTGCATGTCCAGACATCTTGAACCCATAACTAATTGCTTTAGATGCCGACTTTGTGCCCAAGGGAATTACCCACAATTCATTGCAACGTGGCATTAAATAGGCAGCTACCAATGGGAGCATGGAGATGTAAAAACAAATAGGACGACAACGTTCAGCCCGATACATTTACAACAAAAATAAAGATGGAGCATAAAAGCACATGAAATCAGAAGAATGCAAGCAGAGCTGTGTGTGTGTGTGTGTGTGTGTGTGTGTGTGTGTGTGTGTGTGTGTGTGTGTGTGTGTGTGTATATATATATATATATATATATATATATATATATATATATATATATATATATATATATATATATATATATATACATACACACATATTCACACCATTTCAAGCCCTCTCAGCTGACGTCAGGGAGGCCTGAGGGGGCATTGGGGCTGGGCCGAATCAAACAGGAAGTGACACTGACCACGCTCCGCCCCCGGGGGTAGACTCTGACGTGACCTCTGACCCTCAGTGCTCTTTGAAGCCCCTCCCACTCAGAATCAGCCAATCCAAGCAGAGGACGAACCAGAGCACCCGAGAACCACACGTGGGCCTCACCGGTGCCGTCATCGATCACCAGCCTGGTCACACAAGTACACACTTATAAAGTAGAAGTACACAAAAATACACACATATGAAGAGAAGAAGTCTTACTTTGCTTTGGACTGAAAGACGGACGAAGTCGACGGACACTGAGAACTGGAACAAGTCTGTGAAACAAAGACGTCAGAACAACTGTTTCTGTCCCTTCTTCATGTGCTCGGTATGAAGCAGTAGAGAACACTAGAGCACGGGTTCTTCACCAATCAGGGTAGTGTGTGTGTGTGTGTGTGTGTGTGTGTGTGTAGTGTGTGTGTGTGTAGTGTGTGTGTGTGTGTAGTGTGTGTGTGTGTGTGTGTAGTGTGTGTAGTGTGTGTGTGTGTGTGTAGTGTGTGTGTGTGTGTGTGTGTGTGTATAGTGTGTGTGTGTGTGTGTAGTGTGTGTGTGTGTAGTGTGTGTGTAGTGTGTGTGTGTGTGTGTAGTGTGTGTAGTGTGTGTGTGTGTGTAGTGTGTGTGTATAGTGTGTGTATAGTGTGTGTGTAGTGTGTGTGTGTAGTGTGTGTGTGTAGTGTGTGTGTGTGTAGTGTGTGTGTGTGTGTGTATAGTGTGTGTGTGTGTGTATAGTGTGTGGGTGTGTGTGTGTGTGTGTGTGTAGTGTGTGTGTGTGTGTGTGTGTGTAGTGTGTGTGTGTGTGTGTAGTGTGTGTGTGTGTGTGTGTAGTGTGTGTGTGTGTAGTGTGTGTGTGTAGTGTGTGTAGTGTGTGTGTGTGTGTAGTGTGTGTGTATAGTGTGTGTGTGTGTGTAGTGTGTGTGTGTAGTGTGTGTGTGTAGTGTGTGTGTGTGTAGTGTGTGTGTGTGTGTGTGTATAGTGTGTGTGTGTGTATAGTGTGTGGGTGTGTGTGTGTGTGTGTGTGTAGTGTGTGTGTGTGTGTGTAGTGTGTGTGTGTGTGTGTAGTGTGTGTGTGTGTGTGTGTAGTGTGTGTGTGTAGTGTGTGTGTGTGCGTGTGTGTGTGTAGTGTGTGTGTGTGTGTGTAGTGTGTGTGTGTAGTGTGTGTGTAGTGTGTGTGTGTAGTGTGTGTGTGTGTAGTGTGTGTGTGTGTGTGTGTGTGTAGTGTGTGTGTGTGTAGTGTGTGTGTGTAGTGTGTGTGTAGTGTGTGTGTGTGTAGTGTGAGTGTGTGTAGTGTGTGTGTAGTGTGTGTGTGTGTGTGTGTAGTGTGTGTGTGTGTAGTGTGTGTGTGTGTGTAGTGTGTGTGTGTGTAGTGTGTGTGTGTGTAGTGTGTGTGTGTGTACTCCAGCTGTTACAGATATGAAGAGCAACTCAAACAGACTGCTGAAGCGTTCACAGATTATAGCGATATTTTCATTGGCACATTATTTCATTTTATTCACGGTTTATTTAATTTGATACGTATTATTTTGAACGTTAGGGCTGAATCAGGTTTGCCCTGGTCCAGCCCCTTGATATGCTGCTATAGGCTTATAGGCTGCTGGGGGATGTTTTAGGATACACTGAGCACCTATCTCCTCTTCTCTCTCTCCTTATGGATGAATTTACATCTCTCCATTGCACATTACTAACTCTGCTTCCTCCCCGGAGTCGTTGTGACTTCTTGCCTCAGAGGGTCCTGGCTGTGTCTGGACCTGGCCTCCTTCTCATTGGCCCTGCCTCCTTCTTTGTGCTTCCTGCCTCAAAGGCCGACCTCATTGGTCCCGCCTCTTTTGCGATGCCTCCTGCCTCCGTGGCCCTGCTGATGCCCCCCCCCCCCCCCGCTCCTCTCTACCTCCTTCTGTCTCATGGATTGTGGAGTAGAGTATAGTACAGTAGAACCCAGTAGAGTACAGTAGAACCCAGTAGAGTATAGTACAGTAGAACCCAGTAGAACCCAGTAGAGTACAGTATAACCCAGTAGAGTATAGTACAGTAGAACCCAGTAGAGTGCAGTAGAACCCAGTAGAGTATAGTCCAGTAGAACCCAGTAGAGTGCAGTAGAACCCAGTATAACCCAGTAGAGTACAGTATAACCCAGTAGAGTATAGTACAGTAGAACCCAGTAGAGTGCAGTAGAACCCAGTAGAGTATAGTACAGTAGAACCCAGTAGAGTACAGTAGAACCCAGTAGAGTATAGTACAGTAGAACCCAGTATAGTACAATAGACCCCAGTAGAGTACAGTAGAACCCAGTAGAGTGCAGTAGAACCCAGTAGAGTATAGTACAGTAGAACCCAGTAGAGTGCAGTAGAACCCAGTAGAGTATAGTACAGTAGAACCCAGTATAGTACAGTAGAACCCAGTAGAGTACAGTAGAACCCAGTAGAGTATAGTACAGTAGAACCCAGTATAGTACAGTAGAACCCAGTAGAGTACAGTAGAACCCAGTAGAGTATAGTACAGTAGAACCCAGTATAGTACAGTAGAACCCAGTAGAGTACAGTAGAACCCAGTAGAGTGCAGTAGAACCCAGTAGAGTATAGTACAGTATAACCCAGTAGAACCCAGTAGAGTACAGTAGAACCCAGTAGAGTACAGTATAACCCAGTAGAGTACAGTAGAACCCAGTATAACCCAGTAGAGTATAGTGCAGTAGAACCCAGTAGAGTACAGCAGAACTCAGTAGAGTATAGTACAGTAGAACCCAGTAGAACCCAGTAGAGTACAGTATAACCCAGTAGAGTATAGTACAGTAGAACCCAGTAGAACCCAGTAGAGTACAGTATAACCCAGTAGAGTACAGTATAACCCAGTAGAGTATAGTACAGTAGAACACAGTAGAGTGCAGTAGAACCCAGTAGAGTATAGTACAGTAGAACCCAGTAGTGTACAGTAGAACCCAGTAGAGTATAGTACAGTATAACCCAGTAGAACCCAGTAGAGTACAGTATAACCCAGTAGAGTATAGTACAGTAGAACCCAGTAGAGTGCAGTAGAACCCAGTAGAGTATAGTCCAGTAGAACCCAGTAGAGTGCAGTAGAACCCAGTAGAACCCAGTAGAGTACAGTAGAACCCAGTAGAGTATAGTAGAACCCATTAGAGTAGAGTACAGTAGAACCCATTAGAGTATAGTACAGTAGAACCCAGTAGAGTACAGTAGAACACAGTAGAGTAGAGTACAGTAGAACCCAGTAGAGTACAGTAGAACCCAGTAGAGTATAGTACAGTAGAACCCAGTAGAACCCAGTATAACCCAGTAGAGTATAGTACAGTAGAACCCAGTAGAGTACAGTAGAACCCAGTAGAGTATAGTACAGTAGAACCCAGTATAGTACAGTAGAACCCAGTAGAGTCCAGTAGAACCCAGTAGAGTGCAGTACAGTAGAACCCAGTAGAGTATAGTACAGTATAACCCAGTAGAACCCAGTAGAGTATAGTAGAACCCAGTAGAGTACAGTATAACCCAGTAGAGTATAGTACAGTAGAACCCAGTAGAGTGCAGTAGAACCCAGTAGAGTATAGTACAGTAGAACCCAGTAGAGTACAGTAGAACCCAGTAGAGTATAGTACAGTATAACCCAGTAGAACCCAGTAGAGTACAGTAGAACCCAGTAGAGTATAGTACAGTAGAACCCAGTATAGTACAGTAGAACCCAGTAGAGTACAGTAGAACCCAGTAGAGTGCAGTAGAACCCAGTAGAGTATAGTACAGTAGAACACAGTAGAGTACAGTAGAACCCAGTAGAGTATAGTACAGTATAGTACAGTAGAACCCAGTAGAGTGCAGTAGAACCCAGTAGAGTATAGTACAGTAGAACCCAGTAGAACCCAGTAGAGTATAGTACAGTAGAACCCAGTAGAACCCAGTAGAGTATAGTACAGTAGAACCCAGTAGAGTATAGTACAGTATAACCCAGTAGAACCCAGTAGAGTATAGTACAGTAGAACCCAGTAGAACCCAGTAGAGTACAGTAGAACCCAGTAGAGTACAGTAGAACCCAGTAGAGTATAGTACAGTAGAACCCAGTAGAGTACAGTATAACCCAGTAGAGTATAGTACAGTAGAACCCAGTAGAGTATAGTACAGTATAACCCAGTAGAGTACAGTAGAACCCAGTAGAGTACAGTATAACCCAGTAGAGTATAGTACAGTATAACCCAGTAGAACCCAGTAGAGTACAGTATAACCCAGTAGAGTATAGTACAGTAGAACCCAGTAGAACCCAGTAGAGTACAGTAGAACCCAGTAGAGTATAGTATAACCCAGTAGAGTATAGTACAGTATAACCCAGTAGAGTAAAGTATAACCCAGTAGAGTATAGTACAGTAGAACCCAGTAGAACCCAGTAGAGTACAGTAGAACCCAGTAGAGTATAGTACAGTAGAACCCAGTAGAACCCAGTAGAACCCAGTATAACCCAGTAGAGTATAGTACAGTAGAACCCAGTAGAACTCAGTAGAGTACAGTATAACCCAGTAGAGTATAGTACAGTAGAACCCAGTAGAGTATAGTACAGTAGAACCCAGTAGAGTACAGTATAACCCAGTAGAGTATAGTACAGTATAACCCAGTAGAACCCAGTATAGTACAGTAGAACCCAGTAGAGTACAGTATAACCCAGTAGAGTATAGTACAGTATAACCCAGTAGAACCCAGTAGAGTACAGTAGAGTACAGTAGAGTACAGTAGAACCCAGTATAGTACAGTAGAACCCAGTAGAGTACAGTATAACCCAGTAGAGTATAGTACAGTATAACCCAGTATAACCCAGTAGAGTACAGTAGAACCCAGTAGAGTACAGTATAACCCAGTAGAGTATAGTACAGTATAACCCAGTAGAACCCAGTAGAGTACAGTAGAACCCAGTAGAGTACAGTAGAACCCAGTAGAGTACAGTATAACCCAGTAGAGTATAGTACAGTATAACCCAGTATAACCCAGTAGAGTACAGTAGAACCCAGTAGAGTACAGTAGAACCCAGTAGAGTACAGTAGAACCCAGTAGAGTATAGTACAGTAGAACCCAGTAGAACCCAGTAGAGTACAGTAGAACCCAGTAGAGTACAGTATAACCCAGTAGAGTATAGTACAGTAGAACCCAGTAGAGTACAGTAGAACCCAGTAGAGTACAGCACCTGTATGTACAGACTCCCACATAGCGAGCAGCTCCACTGCAGCTGCAGGAACAGGAAACACACCACATGACATCTGACCTGACCCACAATGCACCTCTGCTCTCTGCTCACGGCCCACACACCCAGATGCATCATGGGAGCAGGAGGAGGCCGGACAGAGCTGATGGGAAACAGATCCATAAATGAATAAGTACCAATATAAATGCACACTATTGATCCAGAGTGTGTGAGTGGTCACCTCGTATCTCCCAGTGCGATGACACTTATTGAGCTGACAGGAAGAGAGCTGCAGTACACACCTCCTGACCTGACACACACACACACACACACACACACACACACACACACACACACACACACACACACACACACACACACACACACACACACACACACACACACACACACACACACACACACACACACAGTTTGTAAACTACAAGCAGCCTACAGATCCAAAAGTCACTTTGACTTTCTTTTTATTCTTTGAAGGCAGCTGAGCAACAGAGGGATCCTCCTCTGTTGCTCTCCTGAAGGTTTCTTCACTTTTTTCCCTGTCAAAGGTTATTTTTGGGGAGTTTTTCCTGATTCGATGTGAGGTCAAAGGTCAGGGATGTCTATGTGTACAGATTGTAAAGCCCTCTGAGGGGAGGTTGTGATATTGGGCTATACAAAATAAACTGAATTGAATTGAATTGAATCTCAACGAGCCTAAAGGTGTTAGGGTGAATGATGTAGTGGGGTTAGGGGTATGGTGAATGGGTTAGGGTGAATGGGTTAGGGGGAATGGGTTAGGGGGAATGGGTTAGGGTGAATGGGTTAGGGTGAATGATGTAGTGGGGTTAGGGGTATGGTGAATGGGTTAGGGTGAATGATGTAGTGGGGTTAGGGGTATGGTGAATGGGTTAGGGTGAATGATGTAGTGGGGTTAGGGGTATGGTGAATGGGTTAGGGTGAATGGGTTAGGGGTTAGGGTGAATGGGTTAGGGTGAATGGGTTAGGGTGAATGGGTTAGGGTGAATGGGTTAGGGTGAATGGGTTAGGGGTTAGGGTGAATGGTTAGGGTGAATGGGTTAGGGTGAATGGGTTAGGGTGAATGGGTTAGGGGTTAGGGTGAATGGGTTAGGGTGAATGGGTTAGGGTGAATGGGTTAGGGTGAATGGGTTAGGGTGAATGGGTTAGGGTGAATGGGTTAGGGGTTAGGGTGAATGGTTAGGGTGAATGGGTTAGGGTGAATGGGTTAGGGTGAATGGTTAGGGTGAATGGGTTAGGGTGAATGGTGTAGTGTTGAAGACTAGAAAAGATCCATTCACGTTCAGATAACAATACAACATTCAGACTGTGTGTTACCTGGACACTCTCCGCTGGAAAGAAGACAGCAGCAGTTTGTTGCCGGGCAACAGGCCTGGTGGGTAGGGGGTGTGGCTCAAGTCCAGGTACACCTGAAGAGTCCTCCCAGTTTGGTCACACACTGTGAGTCGTACACCGGCACACACACCTGCACCAGAGTCACTGGTCCTGTCGTTGAGACTGATCCTGTCACACACCTGAGCCTGAAAACACACCAACTCTGACCTGCACACACATCAACAGGTGAGTGTCGGACGGTGGGAGAATAATAGGAACCTTTGAGTCATAGAGCAGGGAACACACACCTGAGACCATCAACACATTGAGTGATCCTCAGTTTACCTGCAGTCCAAGATGTCAGAGACGGACCGGACTGTGGGCGAGCGAGCCTGATGACACACAGGGGGAGAGAGGGTTATTTACCTCGTAAGCTGGACAGAGACGAGAAGGGGTCGTTGTTGTTTTTCTATTAATGATCGTCATGTATTCGTTGTTTGTCTTCGACCAGGTGCACAAATCAAAGGGTTTCCATCATCGGTAACGTTGCCGAGGTAATCTGATTTACACAAGCTAACCGTGCTAACGCTACCTGGCCGTGCTCCTTTCCAGCTCCACCCCCTCTTCATAGATGGTGACCAGTTTAAGCTTCGGAAATTTAAACTGTAAAGTTGCCTGAAGTCGGATTTGTACAAGATGGCTGCTCGGCGCATTGTGCAAGTGATGGATGGAGCAGCAAAGATACGGAGGGAAGGACGAGTTGACTCACCTGCAGCAGTGGGCGGGGTAGAGTGTGGAGCCTCCAATCAGATCCGACCTGGAGGGTGGAGTCAGTGTGTAGCTCCACCCCGTTCAGCCCAGAAACCCCACAGCCAATCAAAACACTGGGATCCTGATGGCCAGACACACACCAAACATACAGATGAACATCTCTGAACTCTCAGCTGTGACATCACCACAGGTGTGTTTACCTGTGTGTTGGGAGCAGTGAGTCTGTAGAAACATCCGGGCTGGAGGAGAGGGAACCAGCGAGCGGACCCACCTGAGAGCACCAGGACCACCTGCAGACAGACAGACAGGTTGATGCACTCAACACAGGTGCATTATGGGATGTTTCAGGTGAAGAAGGGTCTCACCTTGTCCTCGCTCTCTGTCTCCGTCTCTTTGTCTGTCATTGGTCCGTTCTTGGGGTCCCGCCCCCAGCTGACCACTGGACCAATCACAGTGGCTCTGACCGAGAAGCACAGTGTTAGCCCCGCCTCTTCCCCCTTTAGCCTCGCTGTCATGTTCCTCCAGGCCGCGGCCTCTTTCTGCTCTACCCTGATCACCATGGAGATGCAGGGCCGGAAGCCGCCGCCCACAGGGCCGGTAGTCGCGGTAACGGCGGAAGCGGAGGCTTCTCTTCGTCTCTTCTTACCTGCAGAATGAGCCTCTCCTTCTTCTTCTTCTCTCTGCTTCCTGCCTGTGACATCCCATCCTGACTCCTCCCCCCTCTGTCCCAGATGTGTAACCATGGCAACAGACGGACTCAGGATGTGGAGGTGGTCCAGAGAAAACTGCAGGTAGACTCTGTCACACAGACATTATTATGTGTGTGTGTTCCTGCAGTGTGTGTGTGTGCACTTGCAATGTGTACATGTGTACGTGCAACGTGTACCTACAGTGTGTCTGTGTGTCTACCTGCAGTGTGAGTGTATCTGCAGCATGTGTGTACCTGTAGTGTGTCTACGTGCAGTGTGTGTGAGTGTGTACCTGCAGCGTGTGTGTGTACCTGCAGTGGGTGGGTGTGTGTACCTGCAGTGTGTGTGTACCTGCAGTGTGTGTACCTGCAGTGTGTGTACCTGCAATGTGTATGCCTGCAGTGTGTGTGTACCTGCAGTGTGTGTACCTGCAGTGTGTGTACCTGCAATGTGTATGCCTGCAGTGTGTGTGTACCTGCAGTGTGTGTACCTGCAATGTGTGTACCTGCAATGTGTATGCCTGCAGTGTGTGTGTACCTGCAGTGTGTGTACCTGCAGTGTGTGTACCTGCAATGTGTATGCCTGCAGTGTGTGTGTACCTGCAATGTGTGTACCTGCAGTGTGTGTGTACCTGCAGTGTGTGTGTACCTGCAGTGTGTGTACCTGCAGTGTGTGTACCTGCAGTGTGTGTACCTGCAATGTGTATGCCTGCAGTGTGTACCTGCAATGTGTGTACCTGCAGTGTGTGTGTACCTGCAGTGTGTGTGTACCTGCAATGTGTGCATGTACCTGCAGTGTGTGTGTACCTGCAGTGTGTGTGTGTGTGTGTGCCTGCAGTGTTTGCATGTGGACCTGTAGTGTTTGTACCTGCAATGTGTGCGTGTCTGTGTGTGTACATGCAGTGTCTGTGTGTGTACCTGCAGTGTCTGTGTATGTACCTGCAGTGTCTGTGTGTGTGTACCTGCAGTGTCTGTGTGTGTACCTGCAGTGTCTGTGTGTGTACCTGCAGTGTCTGTGTGTGTGTACCTGCAGTGTCTGTGTGTATGTACCTGCAGTGTCTGTGTGTATGTACCTGCAGTGTCTGTGTGTATGTACCTGCAGTGTCTGTGTGTATGTACCTGGAGTGTCTGTGTGTGTGTGTACCTGCAGTGTGTGTGTGTGTACCTGCAGTGTCTGTGTGTACCTGCAGTGTCTGTGTGTATGTACCTGCAGTGTCTGTGTATGTACCTGCAGTGTCTGTGTGTGTGTACCTGCAGTGTATGTGTGTATGTACCTGCAGTGTGTGTGTGTGTACCTGCAGTGTCTGTGTGTGTACCTGCAGTGTCTCTGTGTGTGTACATGCAGTGTCTGTGTGTGTACCTGCAGTGTCTGTGTGTGTGTACCTGCAGTGTATGTGTGTATGTACCTGCAGTGTGTGTGTGTGTACCTGCAGTGTCTGTGTGTGTACCTGCAGTGTCTGTGTGTGTGTGTACCTGCAGTGTCTGTGTGTGTACCTGCAGTGTCTGTGTGTGTATCTGCAGTGTCTGTGTGTGTACCTGCAGTGTGTGTGTGTGTGTGTACCTGCAGTGTCTGTGTGTGTACCTGCAGTGTCTGTGTGTGTACCTGCAGTGTGTGTGTGTGTACCTGCAGTGTATGTGTGTGTATCTGCAGTGTCTGTGTGTGTACCTGCAGTGTCTGTGTGTGTACCTGCAGTGTATGTGTGTGTATCTGCAGTGTCTGTGTGTGTACCTGCAGTGTGTGTGTGTGTACCTGCAGTGTGTGTGTGTATGTACCTGCAGTGTCTGTGTGTGTACCTGCAGTGTCTGTGTGTGTGTACCTGCAGTGTGTCTGTGTGTACCTGCAGTGTCTGTGTGTGTGTACCTGCAGTGTCTGTGTGTGTACCTGCAGTGTCTGTGTGTACCTGCAGTGTCTGTGTGTGTACCTGCAGTGTATGTGTGTACCTGTAGTGTCTGTGTGTGTGTACCTGCAGTGTCTGTTAGTACCTGCAGTGTGTGTGTGTGGACCTGTAGTGTTTGTACCTGCAATGTGTGCGTGTCTGTGTGTGTACCTGCAGTGTCTGTGTGTGTACCTGCAGTGTCTGTGTGTGTACCTGCAGTGTGTGTGTGTACCTGCAGTGTGTGTGTGTACCTGCAATGTGTGTGTGTGTACCTGCAGTGTCTGTGTGTGTGTACCTGCAGTGTGTGTACCTGCAGTGTGTGTGTGTGTACCTGCAGTGTCTGTGTGTGTACCTGCAGTGTGTGTGTGTACCTGCAGTGTCTGTGTGTGTACCTGCAGTGTGTGTGTGTGTGTACCTGCAGTGTGTGTGTGTACCTGCAGTGTCTGTGTGTGTAGCTGCAGTGTGTGTGTGTGTGTGTACCTGCAGTGTGTGTGTGTGTCTGTGTGTACCTGCAGTGTCTGTGTGTTTACCTGCAGTGTGTGTGTGTGTGTGTACCTGCAGTGTGTGTGTGTACCTGCAGTGTCTGTGTGTGTACCTGCAGTGTGTGTGTGTACCTGCAGTGTCTGTGTGTGTACCTGCAGTGTGTGTGTGTACCTGCAGTGTCTGTGTGTGTACCTGCAGTGTGTGTGTGTGTTTACCTGCAGTGTCTGTGTGTGTGTACCTGCAGTGTGTGTGTGTACCTGCAGTGTCTGTGTGTGTACCTGCAGTGTGTGTGTGTACCTGCAGTGTCTGTGTGTGTACCTGCAGTGTCTGTGTGTGTACCTGCAGTGTGTGTGTGTGTACCTGCAGTGTCTGTGTGTGTACCTGCAGTGTGTGTGTGTACCTGCAGTGTCTGTGTGTGTACCTTCAGTGTCTGTGTGTGTACCTTCAGTGTGTGTGTGTGTGTGTGTACCTTCAGTGTGTGTGTGTGTGTGTGTGTGTGTACCTTCAGTGTGTGTGTGTGTGTGTGTGTGTGTGTGTACCTGCAGTTTGTGTGTGTGTACCTGCAGTGTGTGTGTGTGTACCTGCAGTGTCTGTGTGTGTACCTGCAGTGTGTGTGTGTACCTGCAGTGTGTGTGTGTACCTGCAGTGTGTGTGTGTGTGTACCTGCAGTGTCTGTGTGTGTACCTGCAGTGTGTGTGTGTGTACCTGCAGTGTCTGTGTGTGTAGCTGCAGTGTGTGTGTGTGTGTACCTGCAGTGTCTGTGTGTACCTGCAGTGTGTGTGTGTGTCTGTGTGTACCTGCAGTGTGTGTGTGTGTACCTGCAGTGTCTGTGTGTGTACCTGCAGTGTGTGTGTGTGTGTGTGTACCTGCAGTGTCTGTGTGTGTACCTGCAGTGTGTCTGTGTGTGTACCTGCAGTGTGTGTGTGTACCTGCAGTGTCTGTGTGTGTACCTTCAGTGTGTGTGTGTGTGTGTGTGTACCTGCAGTGTGTGTGTGTGTACCTGCAGTGTCTGTGTGTGATGTACTCCTCCTGGTCCAGGTGTTGGTAGGAGGGGAAATCTGATTGGAGGAACCTCTCCGTTACCATGGTGAACTGCTGGACACACACCAGACAGCCTGCAACACACACACACATTCATATCAGGCTGTGAGGTGATCTTTGACCTCACCTGTTTGTGTGTCTGTGTGTGTGTACCTAGCCAGGCAGTGTTGAAGGCTGCCCTCTGACCTCCCTCCTCTTCTTCGCTGGTTTCCGTGACAACACAGGCCACAGCTCCCGTGGTGTCTCTGAGGTGCAGCGTGAGGTCACATGATGACGTCTGTGACGGGAGCTCCAGCACCCCGACCACCAGCAGGGGGCGCCGCCTGACCAACACACACCTGGAGGTCAGCTATTGATCTGTTATGGTGTTGCCAATAACAGACTATCCACTCATTCATAATATAGATTATTAGTGCTCAGTAACTTCTCCAATATATACATGTTCTATATTATTAGAGAGAGAGACAGAGATATACAGTAACTTCTCTTTACCAGAGTCTGTCTCCAGTCTGGGGCCGTTCCTGGAGGTTAGAGGTCAGAGTCCTGCAGGACCAGGCCAGTGCTGTGTTGATCTGAGACCTGGTCAGACTAGATCCACCAGCAGGCAGCAGAGAGCTTAGAGAGACCAAAGACCAGCAGTCGGACTCCAGAGACCGGCTGAGCTCTGAGACACTGATGCACTGAGGGACTGTAGGGTCAGCCCTGTACTGGGAGACATGGGGGACACAGGGGGCACTGTGAGTCACTGAGGGACTGATGGGTCAGCTCTGTACTGGGAGACATGGGGGACACAGGGGGCACTGTGAGTCACTGAGGGACTGATGGGTCAGCTCTGTACTGGGAGACATGGGGGACACAGGGGGCACTGTGAGTCACTGAGGGACTGATGGGTCAGCTCTGTACTGGGAGACATGGGGGACACAGGGGGCACTGTGAGTCACTGAGGGACTGTAGGGTCAGCCCTGTACTGGGAGACATGGGGGACACAGGGGGCACTGTGAGTCACTGAGGGACTGATGGGTCAGCTCTGTACTGGGAGACATGGGGGACACAGGGGGCACTGTGAGTCACTGAGGGACTGTAGGGTCAGCCCTGTACTGGGAGACATGGGGGACACAGGGGGCACTGTGAGTCACTGAGGGACTGATGGGTCAGCTCTGTACTGGGAGACATGGGGGACACAGGGGGCACTGTGAGTCACTGAGGGACTGTAGGGTCAGCCCTGTACTGGGAGACATGGGGGACACTGTGAGTCACTGAGGGACTGATGGGTCAGCCCTGTACTGGGAGACATGGGGGACACTGTGAGTCACTGAGGGACTGTAGGGTCAGCCCTGTACTGGGAGACATGGGGGACACTGTGAGTCACTGAGGGACTGTAGGGTCAGCCCTGTACTGGGAGACATGGGGGACACTGTGAGTCACTGAGGGACTGATGGGTCAGCCCTGTACTGGGAGACATGGGGGACACTGTGAGTCACTGAGGGACTGTAGGGTCAGCCCTGTACTGGGAGACATGGGGGACACTGTGAGTCACTGAGGGACTGTAGGGTCAGCCCTGTACTGGGAGACATGGGGGACACTGTGAGTCACTGAGGGACTGTAGGGTCAGCCCTGTACTGGGAGACATGGGGGACACTGTGAGTCACTGAGGGACTGTAGGGTCAGCCCTGTACTGGGAGACATGGGGGACACAGAGGACACTGGAGACACTGAGGACACTGGAGACACAGGGCACAGAGACACAGAGACACAGTACTGATAGACATAGGGGACACTGATGGGTCAGCCCTGTACTGGGAGACACTGGACAGTAGCTACCTGTGTCAGAGGACAGGTGTGAGGCTCGTCCAACATCTCTGAGTAGATATCCCTTCTTCCTCCTCCTCCTCCTAACACATACTCCATCAGCTTCCAGGACAACACACACACACACTGTTGCTTCTTCAACACACGGGGGACCAGACTGGAGAAGAACAGACAGTTAATGATCTTTATATTATTGCATCCCCATCATTACCTGTGCAGGTGTGTGTTCTCCACGCCTCCTCACCTGTGAGTGAGCTGTGAGCTCAGGTGACACGCCCACAGGTACTCGGACACTCCCGTGTTTTTCTCCAGCAGTAACCGGGGCAATGCGCCATCACCGGGGCAGCTGGAGTCAGGTGACGACGCCGCCACCCGGCTGAAGGCGGTGACCCGGAGGCTAGAGCGCAAGCAGGTGCAAAGCATGCTGGGAGGAAAGTCAGGACAGGGCCGGTACAGGAAGTGGACGTGATGGAGCTGCAGGGAGGTATTAAAAAAAAGGACACAAAACAAACTGGTTGTGTTATGATACCGTAAACATGATGACACGTAACGTTCACGCTGTGTTGCTGCTTCTGGGGAGCTAGAGTTAGTTACCCTAACCGCCCAGCTCCGCCCTCTTCTCAGGCTGTTTGGCCTCCGCCCTCGGTGAGGAAGGTGATGGTGTTCAGCAGTGGTTAGTGTTTCTGCCCTCTTTGAGGAAGGTGATGGTGTTCAGCAGTGGTTAGTGTTTCTGCCCTCTTTGAATAAGGTGATGGTGTTCAGCAGTGGTTAGTGTTCCTGCCCTCCTTGAGGAAGGTGATGGTGTTCAGCAGTGGTTAGTGTTTCTGCCCTCTTTGAGGAAGGTGATGGTGTTCAGCAGTGGTTAGTGTTTCTGCCCTCTTTGAGGAAGGTGATGGTGTTCAGCAGTGGTTAGTGTTTCTGCCCTCTTTGAATAAGGTGATGGTGTTCAGCAGTGGTTAGTGTTTCTGCCCTCTTTGAGGAAGGTGATGGTGTTCAGCAGTGGTTAGTGTTTCTGCCCTCCTTGAGGAAGGTGATGGTGTTCAGCAGTGGTTAGTGTTTCTGCCCTCTTTGAGGAAGGTGATGGTGTTCAGCAGTGGTTAGTGTTTCTGCCCTCTTTGAGGAAGGTGATGGTGTTCAGCAGTGGTTAGTGTTTCTGCCCTCTTTGAGGAAGGTGATGGTGTTCAGCAGTGGTTAGTGTTTCTGCCCTCTTTGAGGAAGGTGATGGTGTTCAGCAGTGGTTAGTGTTTCTGCCCTCCTTGAGGAAGGTGATGGTGTTCAGCAGTGGTTAGTGTTTCTGCCCTCCTTGAGGAAGGTGATAGTGTTCAGCAGTGGTTAGTGTTTCTGCCCTCTTTGAATAAGGTGATGGTGTTCAGCAGTGGTTAGTGTTTCTGCCCTCCTTGAGGAAGGTGATGGTGTTCAGCAGTGGTTAGTGTTTCTGCCCTCTTTGAGGAAGGTGATGGTGTTCAGCAGTGGTTAGTGTTTCTGCCCTCCTTGAGGAAGGTGATGGTGTTCAGCAGTGGTTAGTGTTTCTGCCCTCTTTGAATAAGGTGATGGTGTTCAGCAGTGGTTAGTGTTTCTGCCCTCTTTGAATAAGGTGATGGTGTTCAGCAGTGGTTAGTGTTTCTGCCCTCTTTGAGGAAGGTGATGGTGTTCAGCAGTGGTTAGTGTTTCTGCCCTCTTTGAGGAAGGTGATGGTGTTCAGCAGTGGTTAGTGTTTCTGCCCTCTTTGAGGAAGGTGATGGTGTTCAGCAGTGGTTAGTGTTCCTGCCCTCCTTGAGGAAGGTGATGGTGTTCAGCAGTGGTTAGTGTTTCTGCCCTCCTTGAGGAAGGTGATGGTGTTCAGCAGTGGTTAGTGTTCCTGCCCTCCTTGAGGAAGGTGATGGTGTTCAGCAGTGGTTAGTGTTTCTGCCCTCCTTGAGGAAGGTGATGGTGTTCAGCAGTGGTTAGTGTTTCTGCCCTCTTTGAATAAGGTGATGGTGTTCAGCAGTGGTTAGTGTTTCTGCCCTCCTTGAGGAAGGTGATGGTGTTCAGCAGTGGTTAGTGTTTCTGCCCTCCTTGAGGAAGGTGATGGTGTTCAGCAGTGGTTAGTGTTTCTGCCCTCCTTGAGGAAGGTGATGGTGTTCAGCAGTGGTTAGTGTTTCTGCCCTCCTTGAGGAAGGTGATGGTGTTCAGCAGTGGTTAGTGTTTCTGCCCTCTTTGAATAAGGTGATGGTGTTCAGCAGTGGTTAGTGTTTCTGCCCTCCTTGAGGAAGGTGATGGTGTTCAGCAGTGGTTAGTGTTTCTGCCCTCCTTGAGGAAGGTGATGGTGTTCAGCAGTGGTTAGTGTTTCTGCCCTCCTTGAATAAGGTGATGGTGTTCAGCAGTGGTTAGTGTTTCTGCCCTCCTTGAGGAAGGTGATGGTGTTCAGCAGTGGTTAGTGTTTCTGCCCTCCTTGAGGAAGGTGATGGTGTTCAGCAGTGGTTAGTGTTTCTGCCCTCTTTGAATAAGGTGATGGTGTTCAGCAGTGGTTAGTGTTTCTGCCCTCCTTGAGGAAGGTGATGGTGTTCAGCAGTGGTTAGTGTTTCTGCCCTCCTTGAGGAAGGTGATGGTGTTCAGCAGTGGTTAGTGTTTCTGCCCTCCTTGAGGAAGGTGATGGTGTTCAGCAGTGGTTAGTGTTTCTGCCCTCTTTGAATAAGGTGATGGTGTTCAGCAGTGGTTAGTGTTTCTGCCCTCCTTGAGGAAGGTGATGGTGTTCAGCAGTGGTTAGTGTTTCTGCCCTCCTTGAGGAAGGTGATGGTGTTCAGCAGTGGTTAGTGTTTCTGCCCTCCTTGAATAAGGTGATGGTGTTCAGCAGTGGTTAGTGTTTCTGCCCTCTTTGAGGAAGGTGATGGTGTTCAGCAGTGGTTAGTGTTTCTGCCCTCTTTGAATAAGGTGATAGTGTTCAGCAGTGGTTAGTGTTTCTGCCCTCCTTGAGGAAGGTGATGGTGTTCAGCAGTGACTCTTTCTCCTGCTTGATGCCTCCTGAGTAGATCCGGCCCTGGGTGGCATTGCCATGTGGTCGATGGCAACAGGAACCACATGCATAGATAGACCAACAGATCTGTTCTGGCTCATGAGTATTCAGCAACTATAGATGGAAGCTCCTCACTAAGGAGATCCTTAACTGGTCGATCTGTCGGTGACCGTAGAACAAAGACCCCAGCGCCTTCGGAGGTGGGTTAGAACCCATTCCTTTCTTTGTATGGCACCCCGCTGGGTCCTAGAGCATCTAGACTGCTTGTCAACCTCCTGGACCTCTCTCTCCAAGATGGTGTTGTTGGTTTATCAATGGTGCAAATATTGTTTTTCCTATAAAGCGACATCTCTTGATGGATCACTGAAGGTTTCAAACTGTTCCACCTCCTTCCCCAAAGAGGACTTAGTGAAGTGATGATACTAAGTGGGCTTGTGTGGATTCTTTCTTCTCACTTCCTGTTCTTGCTCCGATCAGAAGTTCTCTGAGACGGGTTCCTTCTTTTTCAATAACGGCCATTTTAAACAGCTTGTTTAGAGTTTTGATCTTTTCTCTTTTCCAGTCAGACTTGCTCTCTGTTTGCCAATGTTCCAAAGCGTTCTTTGATTCAGTTGTAGGTGAAGGCTTTAAGTAAGTTAACTTTTATTTCTGCAGTTCCTGCTGAAGCAACTTCAAGCACTTGGTCCTGGTCTTTGTCCAACCTGGACACATCCTGGGCCACTTGATCCTTTGGTTGAGTTGATCTGCATGTGTTCTTCTCGGTCTAAGGTGTTCCTTCTGTCTCTGGGGTCTCACCTTCGGGGTCTTACTAGAGGTCTCTGGGGTCCGTCTGAGCGGTGGACGTGAATCCTCCTTGTCCACACGGACCGGTTCTGATCTGCATCTTGAGCCATACTTTACTCTTGCAGATTCAAACGCCTCCGACGTTTAAGATTGTTTGTTCTATTCTACGTCCTTCTAGAGACTCACCTTTATTCACACCTGGTGTGGTGCGACTCACCTTTATTCACACCTGAGAATCACACCTGGACTGAGAATCACACCTGGACTAGCACCTGGACTGAGACTCACCTCCACAGAGTCTCCTGCTCTCAGTTTCCTCCTCATTGTCGGCTGATAGGCCATACACAGTCCCACCTTCCTGTCAATCACGTACAGTCCGGCCCCCTCACTCACCACCTTAGTCACAGTGCCCTATCAGAAAAGAGGGGCAGGACTTACCAGACAGGTCACAATAGGTTCGTTGGAGAGAACTGTGTCTCGTCTGGAATGCAGACGAGAGCAGCGTCATCAGGCGTTGACAAAGAACTGAGGTCAAGTCGGAAAGTTTTTGGCTGCCTTCGAAGAATACACAGGAAGTCACGACAAAAGTGACTTCCTGTTAGTTCTGATCTGTTTATAAATATATATTTATGTAGAAATGTGCTTGTAGCTGCATCCTTTGTTCTTTTCATGTCTGCCTGTGAAACACTCTGCTGCTTGTTTTGATGTGTTATATAAATATATATAATATATAAATAAGCTCTATTATTATTATTATCAACCACACAAGAGATGTTTTTAGATTAAACCAACTAACAATCGAGCGTTAAGTATTACAACTACACATAGAATAAGAATTTTCTTTGGTGTCAAATCTAACAGCCAATCAGCTCTCTGATGTGGCGACAGCCAGGCGTTTCCCATCATGCACTGGGCCACGCAGTCGTTGGAGAGCTACTGCGGCGCCTGGCTCTAAAATCTGCAGCCGCCTCGGTCTCGTGGGATTATCGTTGACCACGTGTGCATGACGTCAGAGCAATCAGTATTTTTACCTGGTAACTGATGACTCTGGACTTTTTCATCCTGACACCTGATTGGTTGACGCATCTCTCAGGCTCCTCACATTCTTCATCATCAACGTGTGACATCATCAGTGGTGGGGGCGTATCCAACAGCGTGTGCGTGTAGTTTGTGTGCAAGTCCGACTGGTCGGTCACACACAGGATGTTGTTTCCTCTCCAGCCTCGTAGGACACACACACGCAACGCTGTCACACACACACTCTGACCAACGCACACACACTGAGTCCACCACAGCCGGCTTCTGTCCTGTAGAGAGACAGACAGACCTGTTCACATTAACTGAGTGATAGTTCAGAGTGAAGTCTCATAGATCAGCAGGTGGACAGGAAGTGACATCACAGACCTTGACAAGGACACGAAGAGCGTGAGAGTCGTCTGTCAGCCAGAAGCAGAAGAAGGTTGTTCCTGCCACGACCAGCTGAGGGCACACAGTACCCATGAGACCAAAGACTGAGAGACGCTGTCCACGAGTCCTAAAAGACAGACAGGTAGAGAGACAGAAAGGGAGAGACAGACAGATGAGTAGAGAGAGAGACAGACAGAAAGGTAGAGAGAGAGACAGATGGATAGAGAGAGAGAGAGAGACGGGGAGAGAGACAGATGGGTAGAGAGAAAGACAGACAGAAAGGTAGAGAGAGACAGACAGATGAGTAGAGAGAGAGACAGACAGAAAGGTAGAGTGAGAGACAGAAGGGTAGAGAGAGACAGACAGATGAGTAGAGAGAGAGACAGACAGAAAGGTAGAGAGAGAGACAGAAAGGTAGAGAGAGAGACAGATGGATAGAGAGAGAGAGAGAGAGAGACGGGTAGAGAGACAGATGGGTAGAGAGAAAGACAGACAGAAAGGTAGAGAGACAGAAAGGGAGAGACAGACAGATGAGTAGAGAGAGACAGACAGATGAGTAGAGAGAAAGACAGACAGAAAGGTAGAGAGAGACAGACAGATGGGTAGAGAAAAAGACAGACAGACAGGTAGAGAGAGACAGAAGGGTAGAGAGAGACAGACAGGTAGAGAGACAGACAGACAGAAAGGTAGAGAGACAGACAGATGGGTAGAGAAAAAGACAGACAGACAGGTAGAGAAAGACAGACAGGTAGAGAGACAGACAGACAGACAGCTAGAGAGACAGACAGACAGACAGGTAGAAAGACAGACAGAAAGGTAGAGAGGGGGAATGAGACAGGCAGTCACAGTGTAGTTCTGTTCCTTCAGTCACACCTCAGGTCACCTGGAGGGAACAGGTGACTCACCTGTTGTCCATTAAACCAGCAGCCTCTCTCACTCCAACTGCTCTGCTAAACCCCGCCCCTCCTGCAGGACTAACAGCCAATCCCTGACCAGGGCCGGGACACAACAGAACCGGAGAACCAATCAGCTCAACGTAGCCTCCGGCCTCCTCCTGATCCTGTCCCGGGATATTATGGGGGATGTAGTTCCAGTGAGGGAGGAAGACCGGCCGGTTCAGCCACAGAGGAGAGGGAGACAGGCACTGGAAAGAGAGAGAGAGAGAGAGAGAGAGAGACACAGGTGAGACGCGCCTCACACCTGAACGTCTCACAGCGCCCTACGGTCTCACCTCACACCTGAACACCTCACGCCGTCACACCTGAATGCCTCACACCTGAACGTCTCACGCCGTCCTACGGTCTCACCTCACACCTGAACGTCTCACGCCGTCCTACGGTCTCACCTCACACCTGAACACCTCACGCCGTCCTACCGCCTCACACCTGAATGCCTCACAGCGTCACCTCACACCTGAACGTCTCACGGCGTCACCTCACACCTGAACGTCTCACGGCGTCACCTCACACCTGAATGTCTCACGGCATCCTACGGACTTACTTCACACCTGAACACCTCACGCCGTCCTACCGCCTCACACCTGAATGCCTCACACCTGAACGTCTCACGGCGTCACCTCACACCTGAACATCTCACAGCGTCACCTCACACCTGAACGTCTCACAGCGTCACCTCACACCTGAACGTCTCACAGCGTCACCTCACACCTGAATGTCTCACAGCGTCACCTCACACCTGAACGTCTCACAGCGTCACCTCACACCTGAACGTCTCACAGCGTCACCTCACACCTGAATGTCTCACGGCATCCTACGGACTTACTTCACACCTGAACACCTCACGCCGTCCTACCGCCTCACACCTGAACGTCTCACGGCGTCACCTCACACCTGAACGTCTCACGGCGTCACCTCACACCTGAACGTCCTACGGTCTCACCTCACACCTGAATGTCTCACGGCATCCTACGGACTTACTTCACACCTGAACACCTCACGCCGTCCTACCGCCTCACACCTGAATGCCTCACACCTGAACGTCTCACGGCGTCACCTCACACCTGAACATCTCACAGCGTCACCTCACACCTGAACGTCTCACAGCGTCACCTCACACCTGAATGTCTCACAGCGTCACCTCACACCTGAACGTCTCACAGCGTCACCTCACACCTGAATGTCTCACAGCGTCACCTCACACCTGAACGTCTCACAGCGTCACCTCACACCTGAATGTCTCACAGCGTCACCTCACACCTGAACGTCTCACAGCGTCACCTCACACCTGAATGTCTCACGGCATCCTACGGACTTACTTCACACCTGAACACCTCACGCCGTCCTACCGCCTCACACCTGAATGCCTCACACCTGAACGTCTCACGGCGTCACCTCACACCTGAACGTCTCACGGCGTCACCTCACACCTGAACGTCTCACGGCGTCACCTCACACCTGAACGTCTCACAGCGTCACCTCACACCTGAATGTCTCACAGCGTCACCTCACACCTGAACGTCTCACAGCGTCACCTCACACCTGAATGTCTCACGGCATCCTACGGACTTACTTCACACCTGAACACCTCACGCCGTCCTACCGCCTCACACCTGAATGCCTCACACCTGAACGTCTCACGGCGTCACCTCACACCTGAACGTCTCACGGCGTCACCTCACACCTGAACGTCTCACGGCGTCACCTCACACCTGAACGTCTCACAGCGTCACCTCACACCTGAATGTCTCACGGCATCCTACGGACTTACTTCACACCTGAACACCTCACGCCGTCCTACCGCCTCAAACCTGAACGTCTCACGGCGTCACCTCACACCTGAACGTCTCACGGCGTCACCTCACACCTGAACGTCTCACAACGTCACCTCACACCTGAACGCCTCATGGGGTCCTACGGTCTCACCTCACACCTGAACGTCTCACGGCGTCACCTCACACCTGAACGTCTCACGGCGTCACCTCACACCTGAACATCTCACGGCGTCACCTCACACCTGAACGTCTCACGGCGTCACCTCACACCTGAACGTCTCACAGCGTCACCTCACACCTGAACGCCTCATGGCGTCCTACGGTCTCACCTCACACCTGAACGTCTCACGGCGTCACCTCACACCTGAACGTCTCACGGCGTCACCTCACACCTGAACGCCTCATGGCGTCACCTCACACCTGAACGCCTCATGGCGTCCTACAGTCTCACCTCACACCTGAACGTCTCACGGCGTCACCTCACACCTGAACGTCTCACGGCGTCACCTCACACCTGAACGTCTCACGGCGTCACCTCACACCTGAACGTCTCACAGCGTCACCTCACACCTGAACGCCTCATGGCGTCCTACAGTCTCACCTCACACCTGAATGTCTCACGGCATCCTACGGACTTACTTCACACCTGAACACCTCACGCCGTCCTACCGCCTCACACCTGAATGCCTCACACCTGAACGTCTCACGGCGTCACCTCACACCTGAACGCCTCACGGCGTCACCTCACACCTGAACGCCTCACGGCGTCCTACGGACTCACCTCACACCTGAACGCCTCACGGCGTCCTACGGACTTACTTCACACCTGAACACCTCACGGCGTCCTACGGACTCACCTCACACCTGAACGCCTCACGGCGTCCTACGGACTTACTTCACACCTGAACGCCTCACGGCGTCCTACGGACTCACCTCACACCTGAAAGCCTCACAGCGTCCTACGGACTTACTTCACACCTGAACACCTCACGGCGTCCTACGGACTCACCTCACACCTGAACGCCTCACGGCGTCCTACGGACTTACTTCACACCTGAACGCCTCACGGCGTCCTACGGACTCACCTCACACCTGAAAGCCTCACAGCGTCCTACGGACTTACTTCACACCTGAACACCTCACGCCGTCCTACCGCCTCACACCTGAATGCCTCACACCTGAACGTCTCACGGCGTCACCTCACACCTGAACGCCTCACGGACTCACCTCACGGCGTCCTACGGACTCGCCTCACACCTGAAAGCCTCACAGCGTCCTACGGACTTACTTCACACCTGACGCTGCCACTTGTGTCCGTCAGCCTCCACTCTCCGGCCCGCCCTTCTCTCAGGTAGCCAATCAGCAGCAGGTTGACCCGCGGCAGAGTCAGGTGACCCGGCAGAGAAATCCCTGCCTCCTTTGCCCACGCTCGCTGCTGATTGGTGCTCCAGGACAGGTTGCTGACACAAGCCAGGTGCTGCAGGGAGAGCAGCCCTGAGACGGACACGGGTCTGGAGAAGGGGCCAGGAGAGGTCAAAGGTCACATGGAACAAAGGAAAGGGGTTATTGATTATATTTAGTACACTGAAACAGTACGGGAGATGAGATGTGAAAACAAAAGTACATGAATTGAATTTATGGTCTAAATATCCCACAATGCAGTGCGGCCGTGGCGACAGCGTTCATAAGTTATTATTATCATCATCACCCTAATGATTATAATTACAATTATTATAAAAAATAATAATAAATAAGAATTATTATTATATTACAAATTATTATTATACAAATATTAATACAATCATCATCATAATGATAATTACAATTATTAGAAAAAATGATATGAATAAGAATAAAAGAACAATGATACAATACAATTATAATAACCATTATAAATATAATAATCATATTATATTGTTAATAATTATATTTTAATAATAATCATCATATAATAATAATAAAATTAGTTATGAATCATAACATAATAAAAATGATGGACCTACCGGTAGCTCACAGGAAAGCTGTGTGGTCCAGCCATGTTCTCCTGGATCTTCCTCACCACAAACACACCTAAAAAAATTCACTTCAATTCAGTTTATTTTGTACAAAATCACAAATTGGGCCACGGAGGCAGGAGGCTTGCGAAAGAGGCAGGGCAATGAGGCCAGGCCCTTGAGGCAGGAGGCACAAAGAAGGAGGCAGGGCCATTGGGAAGGAGGCCAGGTCCAGGCCAGGGGCTGGATGCAGGAAGCAGGGGCAAGGGGTCAGAACCAAGAAACCAGGACCGGCATCAGACACAGCCAGGACCAATGGAGCCTATGAGGCGAGAAGGCGCAAATACTTTTGCAAGAGTAAATGCAATCCTTGAGATTTGCTTAACGTGGAGTTAAAGGACAAGTCTCGGTCAAAGATAACTAGAGATTCTTTACAGTGGTGTTGGATGCCAGGGAAATGCCATCTACAGAAACCACATCACCAGATCATTGATCTCTGAGGTGTTCAGGGCCAGTAAAATAACTTCAGTTTTGTCTGAGTTTAACATCAGGAAGTTGCAGGTCATCCATGTTTTTATGTCTTTAAGACATTCTTGAATTTTAGCGAGCTGGTTGGTCTCCTCTGGTTTGATCCATAGATATAATTGAGTATCGTCTGCATAGCAAGGAATGTTTATGGAGTGTTTCCTGATAATATTGCCCAAAGGAAGCATATATAAAAAGGTAAATAAAATTAAAGCGATGTGCGGGTCCTCATTGCTCCTCGCACGTCGGGGGTACTGGGTGGACGCCGACTCACGTAGTCCAGAATGTCTACGACCGTCAGAGTAAGCTTCCATGTGTTAACCGTTTTTTCCTGCATGGAGCGATGCTGGAAATTATATGTAGCGCCCTGCTGATTTGGTTACATGTGTGTTGTGGTCCTTTTTGTTATGAGTTCTGTTGTGTCACGACACAACGAGGGGAGAGGCGAGTGAAGATAAAGGGAGAGGTGAAGCTAGAGTTCGGGTGATTTTTGAGAGTGGGAGAACAGGTGTGTTATGGTGAGCGTGAGCGGAGGGTTTGTGATTGGCGTCGAGGAGCAGCTACACGGAGGACAGTGAGCCGGGTTGAAAGCACAGTCGGAGTGCAGCGGAACAGCTAGCGGCTAACCCGCGAGGGGTTCGTTGAGGACGACGCAGCCAGCGAGAAGAAGGGAGGCAGGACGGAGTGTCCTGTGATCATCGCGCTTCCAGCTGGACACCAGGGTTTCTAGTAGGACTGCATCCATCGCTCTCTCTGGGGGCCGTGAGCACTGACCCCGCAGATGAGGAGGATTTACATGAGCTCCAACAAGGGCGCCAGCATAGGGTACCTTAGCACGGACTGTTAACGCCCGAGTATTATTGTGGGTTTCATGTTACACTCTGAGTATTGTTTTGTGTTGGAATCAATGTTAATGTGTGGTACCCCTTGTGTCTTGGTGAAATTCCAGTGTTAGCATCCTGCTACATTTATCTAAGAAAACGAGGGGTTTAACCAGGGATATATATATTTATATAAATGCATGGGAGTTTGAGCCCACACCAACAGTATAGTGAGAATTTAAGTAGACACTTTCCAATGCACCTCCCATGCAACAGGGGTAGAGTATGAGGCCCCTGACTAGAACAGCAACTGAGGGGGAGGCTACACGTGGGGGCTCGTCCAGGATACATCTACTGTTGTTAATGTGTGTGAGGTATTTATGGGAAAAGTATAGCTAAATTATATTTCCATAGGCCTGTAGAAACTGGCCTTATTGAATGTTTATTTGGTGTAAAGTGTGTTATGCTAATGTAAACATGGAGTCAGAACAGATATTCAACTGGTGTGAAAAGAAAAGTATTGATGTAAAAAAAGCGATTGTACTTAGTGAGGTTTCTTTGGAATTAACTGATGAGACTATTTATAAAGTACTGGAGGGAGTTAAAGTAGGTGGCCGCTGTAAAATTATGGGACGGTGTTTGGATCCGGTTGGTAAAAGCCAATTCGTGTTAGTTGAAACTACTGATGACATGACTAAGGGGGACATACCCGAACAGTTAGGAGCTGGAGATGGGGAGGAACTTTGGATAGTAAACATCAGTGAGACTCACAAGTGGCATGTACCCCGTGAACATGAAGGTTTCCAGACAAAGCTACTAGCGTTTCTAGCGAATGAAGGGAAGACTGCAAAAAAGCTTTTGAGGCTTTAAAGAGAAGGCTTACAAAGACACCCGTTTTGGCCTTTGCCAACCCAGAGCTGCCCTATGTCCTGCATGTCGATGAGGGATTGCGCCCAGTTGCTTTTGTCAGCCGAAGCCTGTCCCCAGCAGAGAAAAATTATCCCACACATAAACTGCAATTTTTGGCTTTAAAGTGGGCGGTCACCAACAAGCTGCACGATTATCTCTATGGAGTCAAGTTTGAGGTACACACGGTCAACAATCCCTTAACCTATGTCCTAACTACTGCTAAGTTGGACACAGCAGGTCATCAATGGTTGGCGGAACTTATAACGTATAACTTTAGCCTAAAGTATCGCCCTGGAAAGCAAAACGTTGATGCGGATGCATTGTGTCGGCGCCCTCCTCAAAATCAAGATGTGTCTCGTGAGGAGGAGAAAGTCATACCATACTGTCCAAGCTGTGTGTCATATGGTGGAATTCCGATCCCGCCGCTATGGCCACCGCAGAGCTGTTGATCTTCTTGGCTCCTCTAAACACGCTGTTCCTCAAGACTATTGCAATTTGGCTTTCTTGAGTCAGAAAAAGCGGCCTCAAATGACTTCTGCAGATATCTCACATTCTCAGCAGAAAGACCGCTGCATTGGAGACGTGTGGCATGCGGTTAGACAGAACAGTATTGACCGTGCCAGCAAAGACAAGCATCCGGATGTGTCCTTGTTGCTTAAACAGTGGGAAAAACTAAAGGTCAAAGACTCTGTCTTGTACCGACTGAGTAATCCACCAGACAAACCATGTCGCCAACAATTGTTGCTTCCTAAAGAGTTCAGAGAGACTGTACTTCAGTCCTTGCATGACCAGTCGGGTCATCTTGGGTTTGACAAGACCGGCCTTATGAGAGAGAGATTTGATTGGCCTCACATGAAAGTACAAATTGAAGAGTATTGTAAAAACTGTCCCCGGTGTATCCAGAGGAAGACCCTGCCCAGGAGAGCTGCTGAGTTGTCACACCTCGAAAGTGATGGGCCGATGGATCTTGTCTGTATAGACTTTTTGCCAATTGAACCTGACTCCCGAAACATTTGCAATGTGCTTGTGATTACGGATCATTACACACAATATGCTTTTACAACGAAAGATCAGAAGGCATTGATTGACAGTCGCCAAAGTTCTGTGGGAACAGTACTTTGTTCACTATGGTCTGCCACGGAGAGTACACTCAGATCAGGGCGGAGATTTCGAAAGTCGCCTAATCCATGAACTGTTGAGCACGCTTGGCATAAAGAAATCCAGAACTACACCCTACCACCCACAGTGTGATCCACAGCCGGAGCTGACACATAAGCCATCTTGTTCACGCGTACAATTGCACGTTGAATGAGTCAACAGGCCATATTCCATACGTCCTTTTGGGCGAGAAGCCAGAATGCCTGTAGATGTGGCATTTTGGAGGCTCGATGTCAATGGGACTGTTTTTATTTGGGGGGTTCATTGCCTATATGACATTGTCTCCTTTGCCTTATGTATTTTCTGAAATGTTTACTTTTATTGATGTTATGTTTTTACCTTGCTTCTATGTAGAGCACTTTGTAAACCCTGTTTTTAAAAAGGTGCTATATAAATGAATGTATTATTATTAAATGTATTATAATGCCATATGTAAGAACAAGGTGGAGGGTGTGGCCAAAGCAGTGAGTGGGTTTCTGTACTCTGACAGAAGCCAATCGAGTCCAACAATGAGATAAATGCAGCACTAAGGCAATCATTATCAATATCCACATGAATATTAACATCTCCTACAATAATAACCTTATCAGTTTTAAGGACTAAACTTGATAAACACTCTGAAAATTCAGATATAAATTCTGAATATGGACCTGGTGGCCGGTACAGTATAACAAATAGAATTGGCTGTAATGTTTTCCAGGTTGGATGTGAAAGACTAAGAACAAGGCTTTCAAATGAGTTGTAGTTTAGTTTAGGTTTAGGACAGACACAGTCTCTATGGAGTTAAGGTTAAGGGTGGGTAACTGCTCCAATGGAAGTGCAGAGAAGGGTGGAAGACTACAACTCTGCTTCTGCTTCCTGATCTGAACTCTGGGTCATGGATTAAGTCCGCTAATCAACTTGGCCATGTTCACAGAAATGAGACGCGCTCCATCCCAAGTGGGATGAATGCCGTCTGGACTCATCAGATCAGGCTTTCCCCAGAAAGTCTGCCAGTTATCTATGTAGCCCACATTGTTTGCTGGACAGACTTGTGTCCTTCACGTAGACTTGAGTCCTTCACGTAGACTTGAGTCCTTCACTGAGACTCGTGCCCTTCACGTAGACTTGAGTCCTTCACATATACTTGAGTCCTTCACTGAGTCCTGTGCCCTTGACTCTTCATCTTATCTGCTATACTTGACAGAATATGAAACTGTCTCACTGATGAATGTCTCTGAGGACAAACACAAGCCGCCTGACATTGAAGCCACTTTCGAAGCTGATTGGCTGACTGACCTGTCAATAAGTCATCAGCAGCACGAGGGGCGGGTCCAGAGAGCTCAGGAGACAGGTGTTCTGAGAGGAAGCTGAACATCTCCTTTAACCAGGTGGTTTCCTGCAGGACGACATGGAAGCAGACATGTATACGTCCATATATATATATATATATATATATATATATATATATATATATATATATATATATATATATATATATATATATTCACAACTCCAGGTAATAAACCATGAGCTGGTTATAATAACAAACGTAACCAGTCAATCATAAATACAGGTATAAAACTAACATAACCAATAAACTAACGTTATTCCCAGATCCTGAGTGTAAAGCAGACTAACTTCGGTCCTCTTGTGTCTGCTGCTGCTCACAAGCCAAACTTCAGTTCTACGGCTACTTACAGCTTCCCCGCTGGGTTTGAGCTGATCCAGGAACAGCTGTAGGGAGTCCATGTCTACAGGCTGATCACTGACTGCTGATATTAGTATCGATTACTGGATCCACATCAGAGAGTTGTAAACAAACGGCCCCGCGTTAAAACGTCTTTAAACTCTACTTCCTGTTGAAGTACGGCGTCCACGGAGGCTCAGGAAACGCGAAGCGTTGAAATCATAAAAAAGACCTAATGAATTTATATTTAGAAAACTGTTATCATGTGACACCTTACATCTTGAACAAAATGCATTTAAAAATCGTTACAGTGGGATTTAAAATATTAATATAACAATCTGTGACTGAACAATGTACAGACCAGAAAATCTAATATAATGATAAACATGACAATATTGATAAACATCGTAATAATAATGATAAACATGATAAACAACATAAACATGATAATAATGATAAACACAATAATAATAATGATGAACGGCTTATAATAATAAACATAATAAACATGATAAACATTATGATAATATAATAAACATAATAATGATAAACATGACAATATTGATAAACAGGATAATAATAATGATAAACATAATAAACATGGTAATAATGATAAACATAATAAACATGGTAATAATGATAAGGATAAACATTCTAATAATAATGATTTTCAATTCAATTCAGTTTATTTTGTATAGCCCAAAATCACAAATCACAAACTCCCCTCAGAGGGCTTTACAATCTGTACACATAGACATCCCTGACCTTTGACCTCACATCGGATCAGGAAAAACTCCCCAAAAATAACCTTTGACAGGGAAAAAAGGGAAGAACCCTTCTGTAGAGCAACAGAGGAGGATCCCTCTCCCCGGATGGACAGATGAATAGATGTCATGTGACCAGATGAACAATAGATGTCATGTGACCAGATGAACACTAGATGTCATGTGACCAGATGAACAATAGATGTCATGTGACCAGATGAATAATAGATGTCATGTGACCAGATGAACACTAGATGTCATGTGACCAGATGAACAATAGATGTCATGTGACCAGATGAACACTAGATGTCATGTGACCAGATGAACAATAGATGTCATGTGACCAGATGAACACTAGATGTCATGTGACCAGATGAACAATAGATGTCATGTAACAGAGTTACAGAGTTACATAAAAATTGTATGAATATGACTGTGTGTGTGTGTGTGTGTGTGTGTAGGTCTGCGTTCTTCTAGGCCAGAGACTGGATGCAGGAAGCAGGGGCAAGGACCCAGAACCAGCATCAGACACCTCCAGGTCCAATGGACCCTATGAGACGTGAAGTCACAACGACTCCGGGGAGGAAGCAGAGTTAATAAGGTGCAATGGAGAGATGTAAATTCATCCATAAGGAGAGAGAGAAGAGGAGATAGGTGCTCAGTGTATCCTAAAACATCCCCCAGCAGCCTATAAGCCTATAGCAGCATATCAAGGGGCTGGACCAGGGCAAACCTGATTCAGCCCTAACTATAAGCACTATTAAAGAGGAAAGTCTTAAGTCTATTCTTGAATGAGGTGACTGTGTCTGCCTCCAGGACTGAAAGTGGAAGCTGGTTCCATAAAAGAGGAGCTTGATAACTGAAGGCTCTGGCTCCCATCCTACTTTTTAGGACTCTAGGAACCACAAGTAGCCGCACATTTAGTGAGCGCAGCTCTCTAGTGATAATAATAAAATACAATAATAATAATAATAATCAACAACGTAATATTAATAAATATAATACACATGATGAGCCAGCTTCAGATTTAAAGGTTTATGTGTGGTCATGTACATGATGATACACAAACTTAAAGAATAAAGCATATTTGAGCTTTCTGTCATAATATTTATCTATATTTTATTTATTTATCTTTGTCCCCGCCATTAACCGCAGTCATAAACACAACCACCATCTTCATGCTGCTGCTATGCGCGGCCCTCCCTCTTAACGGATTGGCTGGTTGATTTGACATACATCAGTTCTGACCAATCGGATGTAAGAACACTAACTAGCTCCACCCTGCTGTGTGCGTAGAATTTCCGCCCTGCTGTAGTTGCTGGGCAGGCGGGACCGTCTAGCAACGAGTTTTGACCTGCAGCCCCGAGAGCCAATCACAGACGAGTATTCCAACGAGCTCCGCCCAGGTTTTCCGGCCGCGTTCACGCCTCAGTAGGAATGACCAACGGGGGCGTGTCCGGAGGGCGTGTCCAGGCTCGAGCTCGAACCATTTTAAAAAAGAAGCAAAGTCTCCAGTCGCTGCTTCAGGCACCAAACAACAACAACACCCCAAACTGATCCCCTGTCTGTCCCCCGGTGCGCTCCTCCTGTAGCCGGCCGCCCACTCACGTGAGTACCCTCTTACCGCCGGGTCAGGGTCTCTGCTACTCATGAGCAGCAGCCTGGGAATAAGGTCGCGAAAGAATCTGGAAACGGGAATAAAATGGCGGTGCTCGGCTCTTTGTAAACACGAAACGCCCCTTGTGGAGCGAGACAACCAGCAAACAGCCTCATCCCGTCTACACACCGCTAACTTCTCCGGAGCATAGCCGGGCCCTAACCTCTCCGAAGCATAGCCGGGCCCTAACCTCTCCGGAGCATAGCCGGGCCCTAACCTCTCCGGAGCATAGCCGGGCCCTAACCTCTCCGGAGCATAGCCGGGGCCCTAACATCTCCGGAGCATAGCCGGGCCCTAACCTCTCCGGAGCATAGCCGGGCCCTAACATCTCCGGAGCATAGCCGGGCCCTAACCTCTCCGGAGCATAGCCGGGCCCTAACCTCTCCGGAGCATAGCCGGGCCCTAACATCTCCGGAGCATAGCCGGGGCCCTAACCTCTCCGGAGCATAGCCGGGGCCCTGCGTTGTAAATGCGTAGCTGCTCCTCCGTTGTTACACAAGTTCCTGTAATAACGGGTTAATAGTGTGTAGCCTGTAGTTATGGCTCCCTATGTCTTTGCTAGTTAGCGCTAGTTAGTCAATAACTAGTCGTGGGGGTTAGGGGGAGGGCGGACTCTGCAGAGGGCGGGAAGCAAATGGTGGCCCATTGTTCTGTGGGAGCTAACGCGGCTAGGCTAACTGCGCCTAGAGGTCTACAGGAGGAGGAGGGACCGGGTCCACAGGGTTCTGTGGGAGCTAACGCGGCTAGGCTAACTGCGCCTAGAGGTCTACAGGAGGAGGAGGGACCGGGTCCACAGGGTTCTGTGGGAGCTAACGCGGCTAGGCTAACTGCGCCTAGATGTCTACAGGAGGAGGAGGGACCGGGTCCACAGGGTTCTGTGGGAGCTAACGCGGCTAGGCTAACTGCGCCTAGAGGTCTACAGGAGGAGGAGGGACCGGGTCCACAGGGTTCTGTGGGAGCTAACGCGGCTAGGCTAACTGCGCCTAGAGGTCTACAGGAGGAGGAGGGACCGGGTCTAGTGGGTCTGGGTCCTGGGTCTCCTCTCTAATAAAATGGATCCCACTTTGTTCTCTTGGTTAGATTGCTGGTGTTTCACCAGGAGACTTTATACTGGTTAGAGTTAGATCATGAATAATCATCATTAATCATATTTATTTCAACATTTATACTATGAACAAAGCCACAAGGTTAACGGTCAGTCCACCATTTATCTTTTATTTTCATGTTTCATTCAAAGTAAATAATGATTGAATTCTCTTTTCTTCATCTTCTGGTCTTTGTGTTTAGTTCTGCTATGAAACATAATGCAGTTATCTATTGATTTTATATATATATATATATATATATATATATATATATATAAATGATTATTCACATAAATCATCTCTTTCTGGTTTGATATAAAGTGAATGTTATGGAGACTGTTCAGATGATTATTCAATCAACTGGAGGATATGACCAGCTGGTTTCATAGTTTCAGGGTCGTTATTATGACTAAATAATTAACGTTTACAATAACGGACTGGGTGAATGAAATAGATGGTTGTAACAGACTTTAGTCTGTGTACTATGTAATGACAATAACGTGTCTGCCTGCAGCTGAACATCAGAACCGATTCTCTTTCTAAACCTTTCACATCTCCTGTGTCGTCAGGACGCCAGTATGATGCGTAAAGACGTCAACAAGCCGAAGGGCAAGACGTCGGCTTACGCCTTCTTCGTCCAGACATGTCGAGAGGAACACCGGAAGAAGCACCCGGAGCAGTCCGTCAACTTCGCGGAGTTCTCCAAGAAGTGTTCCGAGAGATGGAAGGTAAGACGGACACAGTGGAGACAGGTATGACACAGACAGGTATGACACAGACAGGTATGACACAGACAGGTATGACACACGGTGGAGACGTGGGCTCGGGTGAGAGAGGCATCCTGAAACCTCAATGTTGAGAGTTCAACCCCCAGTGCTTTGCTCCAGAGGACATACCTGTATGTTGGTGATGAAGTTCAACACCATCAGGTCGAAAGCACTGATGGCCAGTATATAAACATTATTAATAACATAATAATGGAGCTGTTAATTTTAATTCAATTCAGTTTATTTTGTATAGCCCAATATCACAAATTACAACCTCCCCTCAGAGGGCTTTACAATCTGTACACATAGACATCCCTGACCTTTGACCTCACATCGGATCAGGAAAAACTCCCCAAAAATAACCTTTGACAGGGAAAAAAGGGAAGAAACCTTCAGGAGAGCAACAGAGGAGGATCCCTCTCCCCGGATGGACAGATGAATAGATGTCATGTGACCAGATGAACAGAGTTACAGAGTTACATAAACACATTACATGAATATGACAGAATGTATGAATGGAACTCCAATCCATGAAACAGAAGGAGGTAGAGAGGAGGGGGGGCGGGGCATCAGCAGGGCCAATGGGAGGCCGGTTCACCAGCATCAGACACCTCCAGGACTGAAAGTGGAAGCTGGTTCTATAAAAGAGGAGCTTGATAACTGAAGGCTCTGGCTCCCATCCTACTTTTTAGGACTCTAGGAACCACAAGTAGCCCCACATTTAGTGAGCAGCTCTCTAGTGGGGCAATATGGTACTACAAGCTCCTTAAGATATGATGGTGCATCACCAATCAAGGCTTTGTAGGTGAGGAGAAGAATTTTAAATGTGATTCTTGATTTTACAGGGAGCCAGTGCAGAGCAGCTAATAGAGGAGTCATGTGATCTCTTTTCTTAGTTTTTGTGAGTACACGAGCTGCAGCATTCTGGATCAACTGGAGGGATTTAAGAGACTTATTAGAGCAGCCTGATAATAAGGAGTTGCAGTAATCTAGTCTGGAAGTAACAAATGCGTGAACCAGCTTTTCTGCATCTTTTTGAGACAAGATGTGCCTGGTTTTTGAAATGTTACGTAGATGATAAAATGCAATCCTTGAGATTTGCTTCACGTGGGAGTTAAAGGACAAGTCTGGGTCAAAGATAACTAGAGATTCTTTACAGTGGTGTTGGATGCCAGGGCAATGCCATCTACAGAAACCACATCACCAGATAATTGATCTCTGAGGTGTTCAGGGCCAGTAAAATAACTTCAGTTTTGTCTGAGTTTAACATCAGGAAGTTGCAGGTCATCCATGTTTTTATGTCTTTAAGACATTCTTGAATTTTAGCGAGCTCGTTGGTTAACAGGACATGTTAATGTTAATGTCCAGTATATAAACATCATTAATAACATTAAAGTTGGAAGCAGTGATGAACGGGTCCTCGCTCATTTGCGCTGGCCAGATGTTTTGCCCTTTGTCAACGTAACGCTGATTTCCTTTCGAGTGAAAATAGGCTTGTCGATATCCTCAGGCCGTGACATTTATTAAGCATGACAAGTTTTGGGCAGATTCAAGCAAGTCCAGTTGAGTTCCAAAAGCCTGTTTAATTTGAAACATGTATAAAGTTGCATGAGCATCCCAAGTCACTAAACTAAGAGTACATCTTAGTATAAAATGTGACATTTCCCTTTGCCAGTAGGTGGTGCTGTGACAATGTGAACATATACATGCATCATGTGTCTCTACGTGAAGGGTAGACCACGTCATGTAAATTAAATGTAAAAGAAAAGTGATGCAAGAAATTATCCCTGGCTGGGATTTGAACCTGCGGCTTATGGTCAAAGCGAAGCCCATCGAGCTACGGTCTCAGCTGTCTAAATATTATTTTTACTAGACTAGGTGTAATACTTTATAAAATAAAACTGTCATTTTCTTTTATGTGGGTGTTTCTTTATGTAAATGTACTCCGGACCGGCGTCATGAGTTACATTTGAGTTACGGCAACACGAACCGCACAAAGTGGGCGTTTATTTGGGTCCATGCCACTTCAAGGTTTTTGATAACTATTCATCTTTAAGGTCTTTAGATCATCCTTGAACAAAAATTAAGTCGATCGGATAAGTTTTGTGGGAGGTGTGTAAAGGTATGAATGCTCAAAATGCCCAAATTGAGCGAATTACTGTAATTCAATTCAGTTTATTTTGTATAGCCCAATATCACAAACTCCCCTCAGAGGGCTTTACCATCTGTACACATACAACATCCCTGACCTTTGACCTCGGATCAGGAAAAACTCCCAAGAAAGAAGGTAAGAACCCTTCAGGAGAGGAACAGAGGAGGATCCCTCTCCCCGGATGGACAGATGAATAGATGTCATGTGACCAGATGAACAATAGATGTCATGTGACCACATGAACAATAGATGTCATGTGACCAGTTGAACACTAGATGTCATGTGACCAGATGAACAATAGATGCCATGTGACCAGATGAACAATAGATGTCATGTGACCAGATGAACAATAGATGTCATGTGACCAGATGAACAATAGATGTCATGTGACCAGATGAACAATAGATGTCATGTGACCAGATGAACAATAGATGTCATGTGACCACATGAACAATAGATGTCATGTGACCAGTTGAACACTCGATGTCATGTGACCAGATGAACAATAGATGCCATGTGACCAGATGAACAATAGATGTCATGTGACCAGTTGAACACTAGATGTCATGTGACCAGATGAACAATAGATGTCATGTGACCAGATGAACAGAGTTACATAAACATTGTATGAATATGACAGAAATTATGAATAATTAGTAGTAGGCATGGACCACGATCCAGACCTCCACAATCCATGAGACAGAAGGAGGAAGAGAGGAGGGGGGGCAGAGCATTAGCAGGGTCATGGCAGGAGGCATCGCAAAAGAGGTCCAGTCCAGGGGCTGGATGCAGGAAGCAGGGGCAAGGAGTCAGGACCAGCTTCAGACACCTCCAGGTCCAATGGACCCTATGAGACGTGAAGTCACAACGACTCCGGGGAGGAAGCAGAGTTAATAAGGTGCAATGGAGAGATGTAAATTCATCCATAAGGAGAGAGAGAAGAGGAGATAGCCACCTCACCTGCAGCCAGTTTGGATTCATTAAAGTGTTTTTCTTGTATAGACCTCAGGTAAATGGACCTGTTCTTTTAAAGCGCTTTTCTAGTCTTCCGACCATTTAAAACCCGTTTTTTACACATGACATCATTCACCCATTCACACCCTGATGGGAGAAGCTACGGTTCCACCTGCACATCAGCAGTAACTCACATTCACTCAGCGTAGAACAGCTAGGGAGACATTTGGGGACACACCGACATGGGCTAGCGGAGGAGTCACAGGTCAAAGGTCGGCTGCTGATTGAGTGTTGTCTTCAGGGTCTGACTGCCGGCGATAAGAAGTGTTTCGAGGACATGGCGAAAACCGACAAGGTGCGTTACAACAACGAGATGAAAGACTACATCCCACCCAAGGGCTTCGGAAAGAGGGGCCGCAAGAAGAAAGACCCCAACGCACCCAAGAGACCCCCGTAAGTGTTCAGACTACCAGACCCAGGTGTGGTCTTCTGTGTACCTGGTCTACCTGTTTTAATCCAACTCTGATTCAGCTTCTATTTGAACACGTTGAGCTAAATTTTGTGAATGATTAATAAACTCTCAAGGATTGAACTGTGTGTGTGTGTGTGTGTGTGTGTGTAGGTCTGCGTTCTTCGTGTTCTGCAGTGAGTACCGTCCCAGTGTGAAGCAGCAGACTCCTGGTCTCTCTATAGGAGACTGTGCCAAGAAACTGGGAGAGATGTGGAGCAAACTGACCCAGTCTGACAAGCTGCCCTACGAGGAGAAGGCCCAGAAGCTACGGGAGAAATACGACCGGGTGAGTCGACTCTTTGAAGCCATTATTAAACAGGCCATGTACCAGTTTGTGTTCCTACTGTTTAGTTCCAGGAGGTTTTATACCCGTCGAACCAGTAAAGAGACCTTGATGTCCTGCAGGACATGGTGGCGTACCGTGGCGGCGGAACAACGTACGCCAGGAATCCCGGCTCTTCAGCTCAGGGAGGAGAGGAAGAGGAGGATGATGAGGGAGAGGATGAGGACGACGACGATGATGACGAGTAGAGGGGATGCACTGCAGCTGGATGAGAGAGAGAGAGAGAGAGGTGTGTGTGTTTCAGAAGGTCACTTGAAGGTTCACCTAAACAAAACAGCAGCAGGACATCAAGTCCTTAAAGATGCAGTAAAGTGAGTAAACGGCTCATTCTGGGAGAATCCCTCACGTCTGGATGTTCACGGTGCTTTAATTCTAAAACAGCAAACAGCCGGGGAAGGTTCATCTCCTGACATTTTTAATGAATACATCGGAACTGTGTAGCAGTTCAGTAAACTAGTCTCTAATCCCAGTTTGTACCCAAGTACACACCGGTCTGTTACCAGCATGTCGTTTTTAACTGGTCACATGACCAAAAGGTTATTTATCAACACCTACACTTTTAACTATCTGTGTTCTAAAACTAGACAGACAGTCAGAGAGACACGGGTCACTCTGAAACACATACACTGTGTGTGTGTGTGTGTGTGTGTGTGTTTGTGTGTGTGTGTGTGTGTGTGTGTGTGTGTGTGTGTTTGTTGGAGGTCAGCAGATGTTAAACTGTTGAACACCAGGAAACCGTACAGTAACACCCCCCTCACTGTTACCATGGTTTCCCCAGCACCCTCCCCCCACCCCACCCCTGTGTGGTACCATGGAAACCCAAGCCCCCCCTTCCTGCTCTTCATCATGATGTTGTTGTTTTTTATTTTCTTACTGGAGGTTTATTGGAGTTTTTCTGTTCTTTGTTCACTGTCAGTGTAGAAACTTTTATAATAAAACGACCAACTGAGGGGAAAAAACACGCGTCTCTTTGTTCTTCTTCACTGAGGACTGACACCTCCAGGTCCAATGGACCCTATGAGACGTGAAGTCACAACGACTCCGGGGAGGAAGCAGAGTTAATAAGGTGCAATGGAGAGATGTAAATTCATCCATAAGGAGAGAGAGAAGAGGAGATAGGTGCTCAGTGTATCCTAAAACATCCCCCAGCAGCCTATAAGCCTATAGCAGCATATCAAGGGGCTGGACCAGGGCAAACCTGATTCAGCCCTAAATATAAGCACTATTAAAGAGGAAAGTCTTAAGTCTATTCTTAAATGAGGTGACTGTGTCTGCCTCCAGGACTGAAAGTGGAAGCTGGTTCCATAAAAGAGGAGCTTGATAACTGAAGGCTCTGGCTCCCATCCTACTTTTTAGGACTCTAGGAACCACAAGTAGCCCCGCATTTAGTGAGCAGCTCTCTAGTGGGGCAATATGGTACTACAAGCTCCTTAAGATATGATGGTGCATCACCAATCAAGGCTTTGTAGGTGAGAAGAATTTTAAATGTGATTCTTGATTTTACAGGGAGCCAGTGCAGAGCAGCTAATACAGGAGTCATGTGAGTTAAATTTGCTTCACGTGGGAGTTAAAGGACAAGTCCCGGTCAGGTGCAGGTCATCCATGTTTTTATGTCTTTAAGACATTCTTGAATTTTAGCGAGCTGGTTGGTCTCCTCTGGTTTGATCCATAGATATAATTGAGTATCATCTGCACAACAATGAAAGTTTATGGAGTGTTTCCTGATAATATTGCCCAAAGGAAGCATATATAAGGTAAATAAAATTGGTCCAAACACAGAACCTTGTGGAACTCCGTGATTAACGTTGGTGGTCATTGAGGCTTCATCGTTTACAAATACAAACTGAGATCGATCTGATAAATAGGATTTAAACCAACTTAGTGCGGTACCTGAAATGCCAATCGACTGATCCAGTCTCTGTAATAGGATGTCATGATCAATGGTGTCGAACGCAGCACTAAGGTCTAATAATACCAGTACAGAGATGAGTCCTTTATCAGCACTAAGGTCTAATAATACCAGTACGGAGATGAGTCCTTTATCAGCACTAAGGTCTAATAAGACCAGTACGGAGATGAGTCCTTTATTAGCACTAACGTCTAACAAGACCAGTACAGAGATGAGTCCTTTATCAGCACTAAGGTCTAAGAAGACCAGTACGGAGATGAGTCCTTTATTAGCACTAACGTCTAACAAGACCAGTACAGAGATGAGTCCTTTATCAGTACTAAGGTCTAACAAGACCAGTACGGAGATGAGTCCTTTATTAGCACTAAGGTCTAACAAGACCAGTACAGAGATGAGTCCTTTATCAGTACTAAGGTCTAACAAGACCAGTACGGAGATGAGTCCTTTATTAGCACTAACGTCTAACAAGACCAGTACATAGATGAGTCCTCTATCAGCACTAAGGTCTAATAATACCAGTACAGAGATGAGTCCTTTATCAGCACTAAGGTCTAACAAGACCAGTACAGAGATGAGTCCTACTTTCTCAAGGATCTTAGAGAGGAAGGGAAGGTTAGAGATCGGTCTGTAGTTAGCCAACACCTCTGGATTAAGAGTGGTCTTCTTCAGGAGAGGTTTAATTACAGCTACTTTGAAGGAATGTGGTACATGGCCTGTTAGCAAAGACACATTAACAATATCCAGCAGAGAGGTGCCAATTAAAGGCAACATGTCTTTAAGCAGCCTCGTTGGGATGGGGTCCAAGAGACAGGTAGACGGTTTAGAAGTAGAAACCGTTGAAGACAATTGGTCTAGGTTAATGGGAGAAAAGCTATCCAAATATACACCAGGGCATGAAGTCATTACTACTGAGGTCTATAGGAATACACGGCTCCACAGAGCTGTGACTCTCTGTCAGCCTGGCTACAGTGCTAAAGAGAACCCTGGGGTTGTTCTTATTTTTCTCTATTACTGATGAGTAATAGGCTGCTCTGGCATTACGGAGAGCCCTTTTATATGTTTTAAGACTATCTCCAAACTAAGTGACTGTTCTGTGGACCGACCGACTGTCCAACCGACTGTTCTGTAGACCGTCTGTCCTGTGGACCAACTATCTAACAGACTGTCCTGGGGACCGACTGTCCAACCGACTGTTCAGGACCTAGAACCGATCAAACCAAACTCCATTCAGAAAAAGAGCATTTTAAAAGGTGTTGTCTTGTGGAGAGAACTAACAAAACATGTATTGTAATTAAATCATTATATAATGGTTTATTTTGTGCCTCCAGATTATGTGATAAACCTGGAAGTGTTGACCTGGATGTCCGCACACCACCTGAAAATCAACCCTGACAAAACTGAACTACTTCTCCTTCAAGGGAAAGGCTCTCCCACCCACGACCTGACCACCCATGAATTTACTATTACCTTCAACAACTCCGTGTTGACCCCGAGCCCGACTGCGAGGAACCTCGGTGTGACACTTGACAGTCAACTCTCCGACTGCCAACATTACTGCGACAACACGTTCCTGTAGGTACATGCTGCATAACATCAGGAGAATACGATCTCTTCTTACTCAGAAGGTGGCACAGGTTCCGGTCCAGGCTCTGATCACCTCGCGGCTAGACTACTGTAACTCCCTCCTGGCAGGTCTACCTGCTAAGGCCTTCTGACCTCTGCAGCTCATCCAGAATACAGCAGCTCGACTGGTCTTTAACCTAAGTTCACCCACACTACTCTGCTCTTCCGCTCCCTTCACTGCGAGCTAATCACTCTACAAAATCAATACTGTTTGCTGTCCTGGCTCCTCAGTGGTGGAACGATCTCCTCAGTGGTGGAACGAGCTCCTCAATGGAGGAACGAGCTCCTCAGTGGTGGAACGAGCTCCTCAGTGGTGGAACGAGCTCCTCAGTGGTGGAACGAGCTCCTCAATGGTGGAACGAGCTCCTCAGTGGTGGAACGAGCTCCTCAATGGTGGAACGAGCTCCTCAGTGGTGGAACGAGCTCCTCAATGGTGGAACGAGCTCCTCAGTGGTGGAACGAGCTCCTCAATGGTGGAACGAGCTCCTCAATGGTGGAACGAGCTCCTCAATGGTGGAACGAGCTCCTCAATGGTGGAACAAGCTCCTCAGTGGTGGAACGATCTCCTCAATGGTGGAACGAGCTCCTCAATGGTGGAACGAGCTCCTCAGTGGAGGAACAAGCTCCTCAATGGTGGAACGAGCTCCTCAGTGGTGGAACGATCTCCTCAATGGTGGAACAAGCTCCTCAGTGGTGGAACGATCTCCTCAGTGGTGGAACGAGCTCCTCAGTGGTGGAACGAGCTCCTCAGTGACAGCAGAAAGTCTCTACATCGTCCGCCTGAAAAACACATCTTTTCCGACTATACCTTGAATAAAAACAGATAAGCACTTATTTATGGCATTATTTATGGTATTACTCATGGTAGTGTTGACGTTTGTAGTCTTTGAACCTGGAAGTGTTGACGTTTGTAGTCTTTGAACATGAAAGACTTTGTCGTCTTTAAATCTCTCCATTAACCAAACAGACTAATTTCTTAATTTTTTATTGTCTGTTAAACACAAGGAACTTTCAAGGCAGGAGAAATCAACCGATCACAGGGAAGTATCATACGACATCATACAGCAGAACGATCTGATTGGTCACTCTTTAGAGTGGATGGGCGTGTCCAGGTGGCAAGACAAGAGTGATTGACAGGTGAGGAGACGGTAACAGTTGACAATAGTAAACAAAGACAAACAACAAGTAATTCACGGATTAATCCTCTAATAAACTAACAGACAAAGGAAAAGACATGACACCAACACTGTTGCCATGGTTACTAAAGCTAGCATCTGATTGGCACCTGCTTCGATGGCAACCCATAAGGAAACAGACCAGAATTTTTTTTTAGGAACTTGTTCCTTTTGACACTTGTAAATTATTTTCTGAACTGAATGAACCCAACCCCCCCCTCCCCCAAAAACAACCAAAGAAACATCATAACCCAAATACATAAGTAATAAATATGTGACATGAATAAAAACACTGATCAGCTGTGTAATCAATAATTTGGTTTTCATGCAATGACAGAGGTGAAGCTCCACCAGTACGTCCTCAGTGACATCACAGCATGCGTGCGTGCTGATTGGTCGTTTTCTGTTTGTTTGAGTTAAAGCAGTCAAGGATCAGAATACCGGGGACAACCGGCTGTGATCAAAGGTTTCTAACACTTGGATACACAAAGGTGTGTTTGAGGGCAAATTGTGTCAATTTTGCAGCTGTGTGTGTGTGTGTGTGTGTGTGTGTCTATTTGTCGTTGATTCGCAGTTTGAAGGAAATCCGTCCGGCGAACTTGTCTCTCTCGCTGCCTTCAGCGAGCGTGTTGGAGTTGATTTTACACTCGACGTTGATGTCGGTGTTCAGAGAGGCGTTCAGGAACTTCACGGCCACAAGAGGCTGAGTGTAGTTTACCTGAGACATTGAACACATCACACACTGAGTGTAGTTTACCTGAGACATTGAACACATCACACACTGAGTGTAGTTTACCTGAGACATTGAACACATCACACACTGATTTGGGTTTACCTGAGACATTGAACACATCACACACTGATTTTGGTTTACCTGAGACTTTGAACACATCACACACTAAGCTATATGGCATCACTGGAGTGAGTACACTCTCACTAGTTCCATAAGGAAGTAATATCATGTATCTGACACCACAAATCTTCTGGGTCTACTGGAGCCAACTGATGTCCTGGATCCAACTGATCTACCTGGTCTACTGGAGCCAACTGATGTACTGGATCCAACTGATCTACCTGGTCTACTGGAGCCAACTGATGTACTGGATCCAACTGAGCTACCTGGTCTACTGGAGCCAACTGAGCTACCTGGTCTACTGGAGCCAACTGATCTACCTGGTCTACTGGAGCAAACTGAGCTACCTGGCCTACTGGAGCCAACTGAGCTACCTGGTCTACTGGAGCCAAGTGATCTACCTGGTCTACTGGAGCCAACTGAGCTACCTGGCCTACTGGAGCCAACTGAGCTACCTGGTCTACTGGAGCCAACTGATCTACCTGGTCTACTGGAGCCAACTGAGCTACCTGGCCTACTGGAGCCAACTGAGCTACCTGGTCTACTGGAGCCAACTGAGCTACCTGGCCTACTGGAGCCAACTGAGCTACCTGGTCTACTGGAGCCAAGTGATCTACCTGGTCTACTGGAGCCAACTGAGCTACCTGGCCTACTGAAGCCAACGTATGTACTGGATCCAACTGAGCTACCTGGTCTACTGGAGCCAACTGAGCTGCTTGGTATACTGGATCCAACTGAGCTACCTGATCTACTGGATCCAACTGAGCTACCTGATCTACTGGATCCAACTGAGCTACCTGGTCTACTGGAGCCAACTGAGCTACCTGGTATACTGGAGCCAACTGATCTACCTGGTCTACTTTAGCCAACTGAGCTACCTGGTCTACTGGAGCCAACTGATGTACTGGATCCAACTGAGCTACCTGGTCTACTGGAGCCAACTGATCTACCTGGTCTACTGGAGCAAACTGAGCTACCTGGCCTACTGGAGCCAACGTATGTACTGGATCCAACTGAAGCCAACTGATGTCCTGGATCCAACTGAGCTACCTGGTCTACTGGAGCCAACTGAGCAACTGGTCTACTGGAGCCAACTGAGCTACCTGGTCTACTGGAGCCAACTGATCTACCTGGTCTACTGGAGCAAACTGAGCTACCTGGCCTACTGGAGCCAACTGAGCTACCTGGTCTACTGGAGCCAACTGATCTACCTGGTCTACTGGAGCCAACTGAGCTACCTGGCCTACTGGAGCCAACTTATGTACTGGATCCAACTGAGCTACCTGGTCTACTGGAGCCAACTGATGTCCTGGATCCAACTGAGCTACCTGGTCTACTGGAGCCAACTGACATCCTGGATCCAACTGAGCTACCTGGTCTACTGGAGCCAACTGATATATTGGATCCAACTGAGCTACCTGGTCTACTGGAGCCAACTGATATACCTGGTCTACTGCAGTCAACTGATGTCCTGGATCCAACTGATCTACCTGGTCTACTGGAGCCAACTGGTCTACTTGGTCTACTGTAGCCAACTGAGCTACTTGGTCTACTGTAGCCAACTGAGCTACCTGGTCTACTGGAGCCAACTGATGTACTGGATCCAACTGAACTACCTGTTATACTAGAGCCAACTGATCTACCTGGTCCACTGGAGCCAACTGATGTCCTGGATCCAACTGAGCTACCTGGTCTACTGGAGTCAACTGACATCCTGGATCCAACTGAGCTACCTGGTCTACTGCAGCCAACTGATATACTGGATCCAACTGAGCTACCTGGTCTACTGGAGCCAACTGATCTACCTGGTCTACTGGAGCCAACTGATCTACCTGGTCTACTGGAGCCAACTGACATCCTGGATCCAACTGAGCTACCTGGTCTACTGGAGCCAACTGATATATTGGATCCAACTGAGCTACCTGGTCTACTGGAGCCAACTGATCTACCTGGTCTACTGGAGCCAACTGGTCTACTTGGTCTACTGTAGCCAACTGAGCTACCTGGTCTACTGGAGCCAACTGATGTACTGGATCCAACTGAACTACCTGGTCTACTGCAGCCAACTGATATACTGGATCCAACTGAGCTACCTGATCTACTGGAGCCAACTGATGTACCTGGTCTACTGGAGCCAACTGATGTCCTGGATCCAACTGATCTACATGGTCTACTGGAGCCAACTGATCTACCTGGTCTACTGGAGCCAACTGATGTCCTGGATCCAACTGAACTACCTGGTCTACTGGAGTCAACTGACATCCTGGATCCAACTGATCTACCTGTTCTACTGGAGCCAACTAATGTACTGGATCCAACTGAGCTACCTGGTCTACTGGATCCAACTGATCTAACTGGTTTCAAGGAGCCAACTGATCGACCTGGTTTACTGGAGCCAACTGATCTACTGGATCTAATGGATCAAACCGATCTACTGGACCCCTATGAGATGAACACATGATAGATTTACTTCAGTAAACCAAAGAGGATCTGCTCACTTGGATCCCCGAGACAGATCTATTAATATGATTTTCAGTGTGTAATGAGTTTGTTACCTGAGCTTTCTTGCCGTAGTACGGGTAGTACATGAGGTTGAAGGTTCCATTAGGAGGGTAGTACGCCAGAGGTCCAATTTTATCACTGTCCATTCTCTGCGCACACAAACACACATACACACACGCACACACTGATCAATACCTCAATTCAGGTCTGTCATCAATGACAAAAACTGTTTATATGTGGTTCTACGTTGTAACTGTGGTTCTAAGTTGCGGCTCTGTGGTTCTACATTGTAACTTTGTGGTTCTACGTTGCCACTTTGTGGTTCTACATTGTAACTTTGTGGTTCTACGTTTTAACTGTGTGGTTCTAATTTGTGGCTCTGTACTTCTACGTTGTTACTTTGTGGTTCTACATTGTTACTCTGTTATCTCTGTGGTTCTATGTTGCGGCTCTGAGATTCTACGTTACCACTTTGTGGTTCTACGTTTTAACTATGTGGTTCTATGTGGTTCTATGTTGCGGCTCTGTGGTTCTACGTTGTAACTCTGGATTTACGTTACAGCTCTGTACTTCTATGTTGTTACTGTGGTTCCATGTTGCGATTCTGGTTCAACAGGTTTTACCCACTCATCCTTCTCCACTCTGTACATCTGATGATGGAAGGATGAAAAGATGGAGACAACAGATGAGATACAGACAGACGGACAGACCCTCCTGTATTCGGGGAGTGATTCGAGTAGATTGTTGCTCTCATTGTCTTAATGTGAAGAGAGAAATGATTCAGATCTCAGTTTCACCAGTAAGTTCTCTTGACATGATGGTGGCATGTTGTCCGTCTACAAGAAGTTCTCCTCTCCGGTGGGAACGTCCACTTCCTGTTGACATGACGGTGGCATGTTGTCCGTCTACAAGAAGTTCTCCTCTCCGGTGGGAACGTCCACTTCCTGTTGACATGACGGTGGCATGTTGTCCGTCTACAAGAAGTTCTCCTCTCCGGTGGGAACGTCCACTTCCTGTTGACATGACGGTGGCATGTTGTCCGTCTACAAGAAGTTCTCCTCTCTGGTTGGAAAGTCCACTTCCTGTTGACATGACAGTCGCATGTTGTCCGTCTACAAGAAGTTCTCCTCTCTGGTGGGAAAGTCCACTTCCTGTTGACATGACGGTGGCATGTTGTCCGTCTACAAGAAGTTCTCCTCTCTGGTTTGGAAAGTCCACTTCCTGTTGACATGACGGTGGCATGTTGTCCGTCTACAAGAAGTTCTCCTCTCCGGTGGGAACGTCCACTTCCTGTTGACATGACGGTGGCATGTTGTCCGTCTACAAGAAGTTATCCTCTCTGGTTGGAAAGTCCACTTCCTGTTGACATGACGGTGGCATGTTGTCCGTCTACAAGAAGTTCTCCTCTCTGGTTTGGAAAGTCCACTTCCTGTTGACATGACGGTGGCATGTTGTCCGTCTACAAGATGAACGACGAACAGCGGTAATACTTAGCCAATGTAGCATTAGCGTGAGCTGATGTTTGCAACTGGGGAAATGTCAACCTAGTGAACCACGACAGTCTAACCCAGGGACAGACCCATGTTACGGTGCAATTTGATGTTGCTGAACCAACTGTTGTGTTGAAATGAAGATGTGAAGTTGTCCATGGTAACCGACTCTAAATTCAGGTTTCTCATGAGGCGATGAAGCCAATATCCCCGAAAGTCCTTTGCAGCATGACGGAGAGGAGAGGTGGTCTTCCTCTTTTCCTCGATTGTAGAACCACGTAAGGTTTGGTGTCCGAGGTCCAGTGTGGCCGGAGTTCATCACAGCTGTCAGAAACCTGCTGCCGGTATCACACTCTTGTCCTTGTAATCATGTTTAATCAGTGTGTAGTTCACATAAAAACATTGACCAGTACACAAGAACACTGAGACAGGATGTAGCACAGACGGACAGATTCAGACAGACAGAGAGATTCAGACCTTGGCTCCACAGGTGACATAAGGAGACTGACTGTCCTTTCCTGGCAACATACCGATGACCTGGCGAGACAGACAGGTTAACAGACAAACAGGTCAGGAGAGTTTTGTGATATTAATTTCTGTGGATCTCTCTTTTTGCAGTCTCTGTGTTTTTTATTCATGTATTGGCATCACAAACATCATTCGTTCATTTATTCAATTCAAAGCTTCACACTCACCAAAGTCACGGTGTTATAATCACGCTGCCTGTGTTACATTTATTGTCCACTTGATGGCGCAGTAGAGCAAATGAAGCATCATGAAGCTTCAGCTCATGATGCCAATTGGATGGGAAGCTTCAATGCTTCAGGAAGCTTCATCTCGCCATCACTAATATATATATATATATATATATATATATATATGGACGTATACATGTCTGCTTCCATGTCGTCCTGCAGGAAACCACCTGGTTAAAGGAGATGTTCAGCTTCCTCTCAGAACACCTGTCTCCTGAGCTCTCTGGACCCGCCCCTCGCGCTGCTGATGACTTATTGACAGGTCAGTCAGCCAATCAGCTTCGAAAGTGGCTTCAATGTCAGGCGGCTTGTGTTTGTCCTCAGAGACATTCATCAGTGAGACAGTTTCATATTCTGTCAAGTATAGCAGATAAGATGAAGAGTCAAGGGCACAGGACTCAGTGAAGGGCACAGGACACAGTGAAGGGCACGAGTCTACGTGAAGGGCACGAGTCTACGTGAAGGACTCAAGTCTACGTGAAGGGCACAAGTCTACGTGAAGGGCACAGGACTCCGTGAAGGGCACGAGTCTATGTGAAGGGCACGAGTCTACGTGAAGGACTCAAGTCTACGTGAAGGACTCAAGTCTACGTGAAGGGCACGAGTCTATGTGAAGGGCACGAGTCTACGTGAAGGGCACAAGTCTACGTGAAGGACTCAAGTCTACGTGAAGAGCACAGGACTCCATGAAGGGCACGAGTCTATGTGAAGGGCACGAGTCTATGTGAAGGGCACGAGTCTACGTGAAGGACTCAAGTCTACGTGAAGGGCACAAGTCTACGTGAAGGGCACAGGACTCCGTGAAGGGGAAGAGTCTATGTGAAGGGCACGAGTCTACGTGAAGAACTCAAGTCTATGTGAAGGGCACGAGTCTCGGGTAAGAGCACAAGTCTACGTGAAGGGCACAAGTCTACGTGAAGGACACAAGTCTGTCCAGCAAACAATGTGGGCTACATAGATAACTGGCAGACTTTCTGGGGAAAGCCTGATCTGATGAGTCAAGACGGCATTCATCCCACTTGGGATGGAGCGCGTCTCATTTCTGCGAACATGGCCAAGTTGATTAACGGACTTAATCCATGACCCAGAGTTCAGATCAGGAAGCAGAAGCAGAGTTGTAGTCTTCCACCCTTCTCTGCACTTCCATTGGAGCAGTTACCCACCCTTAACCTTAACTCTATAGAGACTGTGTCTGTCCCACGGCCACTTAAATTAATTAAATCAAAAGTAACCAGAAGAGGAGTCATACAAAATAACCTCATACAGGTTAACATCACTACTGCCACAGTGCAACAAAACAGGAGAATTAAATGTGGACTCCTACATATTAGATCTCTGTCATCTAAAGCTGTATTAGTAAATGATTTAATATCAGACAATCACATTGATTTATTGTGTCTTACTGAAACCTGGCTGAGCCATGAAGAATATGTCAGCCTAAATGAATCAACTCCTCCAAGTCATATTAATACTCACATTCCTCGAGGCACCGGCCGAGGAGGTGGAGTAGCAGCCATCTTTGACTCAAGCCTATTAATGAATCCTAAACCTAAACTAAACTACAACTCATTTGAAAGCCTTGTTCTTAGTCTTTCACATCCAACCTGGAAAACATTACAGCCAATTCTAAAGCGATTCCTTCTGCATTTGATTCAATACCACGTCTCAATGTGACGGAGGACTCCTGTGCTAACTTTAGTCCGTCCCAGATTGATCATATTGTCGATAGTGCTACAGGCTCACTGAGAATGACACTAAACTCGATAGCACCACTAAAGAAAAAGACAGTGAGGCAAAGGAGGTTTGCTCCCTGGTAGAACCCTCAGACCCGCGACCTAAAGCAAACTTCACGAAAGCTCGAAAGCATATGGCGTTCCACCAATCTGGAAGAATCACGCTTAGTTTGGAGAGATAGTCTTAAAACATATAAAAAGGCTCTCCGTAATGCCAGAGCAGCCTATTACTCATCAGTAATAGAGAAAAATAAGAACAACCCCAGGGTTCTCTTTAGCACTGTAGCCAGGCTGAGTCACAGCTCTGTGGAACCGTGTATTCCTATAGACCTCAGTAGTAGTAGTAGTTGTAGTAGTAGTAGTAGTAGTACCTCAGTAGTAATAACTTCATGAACTTCTTCAATGGTTTGCCCTGGTCCAGCCCCTTGATATGCTGCTATAGGCTTATTGGCTGCTGGGGGATGTTTTAGGATACACTGAGCACCTATCTCCTCTTCTCTCTCTACTTATGGATGAATTTACATCTCTCCATTGCACCTTATTAACTCTGCTTCCTCCCCGGAGTCGTTGTGACTTCACGTCTCATAGGGTCCATTGGACCTGGAGGTGTCTGATGCTGGTGAGCCGGCCTCCCATTGGCCCTGCTGATGCCCCGCCCCCCCTCCTCTCTACCTCCTTCTGTTTCATGGATTGGAGTTCCATTCATACATTGTCATATTCGTGTAATGTGTTTATGTAACTCTGTAACTCTGTTCATTCTGTACACATGACATCTATTCATCTGTCCATCCGGGGAGAGGGATCCTCCTCTGTTGCTCTCCTGAAGGTTTCTTCCCTTTTTTCCCTGTGAAAGGTTATTTTTGGGGAGTTTTTCCTGATTTGATGTGAGGTCCTGGGACAGGGATGTCTATGTGTACAGATTGTAAAGCCCTCTGAGGCAAATTTGTGATATTGGGCTATACAAAATAAACTGAATTGAACCCCAACAACTGCGACAACCCCAACAACCGCTACAATCCCCACACCCCTGAACCCTTACAACCCCTACAAACCCAACAACCGCTTTAACCTCAACATCCTATACAACCTCGACAACTCAACAAAAGGTTTCCCTTTTTTATGTTAACTTCAATCGGTAGCGTGACGAGCTGCTGAGCAGATATTAAGTATTATAGCAACCAGATACACAACAATGAGCCTCATTTAAAAATAAACTAATCTTCAATTATTTTTTTTTAAACTCCCTCCTTAATCATGATGAACGTACCCGGTTCAGTTTGATGAGGATGCAGGGCTGACCGCTGCTGTAACCATAGAAACGATCAGAAATCCCCGAACACTCCTCCAACATTGTCCGATTAAACTGACAGGAGCGCTTGGGATTGTTCCTGACCTGCAGACAGATAGGCGGAGAGTGAGACTGGCAGGTGGAAGATGAGACAAGAAGGCAGAGGGTGAGACAGACAGAGAGGCAACGAGCTAGAAAGGTGGAGGGTGAGACAGGCAGGTGGGGATGAGAAGGGCAGGTGGAGAGAGAGAGGCAGGCAAAGAGACAGTCAAGTCGAAGGTGAGACAGGCAGGCAGGTGGAGGGTGAGACAAAAAGGCAGAGAGACAAGCAGGTGGATCGAAAAAACAGGTGGAGGGTGAGAGAATAAGGTAGAGACCAGCAGGTGGAGGGTGAGGTGGGCAGGCAGAGAGACAGGCAGGTGGAGGGTGAGGTGGGCAAACAGAGAGGCAGGCAAGTGGAGGGTGAGATAGACAGACATGTGGAGGGTGAGGGACGCAAGCGAAGACATAGGCAAGTGGAGGGTGAGGCGGGCAGGCAGAGAGACAGGCAGGTGGAGGGTGAGGCGGGCAGACAGACAGACAGGATTACCTCTCCACTGTCCTCTTGAATGAAGTATTGATCTGGAGAGCAGTTATCATTGGTCTGAACCTGATAGCTGTTGTTGTATGCTACAGACAGGCAGACAGACAGGCAGGCAGGCAGACAGACAGGCAGACCGGTGGAGAGTTTTACAGGTTGAAAACACAGCGTATCTTACTGCCTTTTTTGATTGTTTTTGTAGTTTGCTGCATCTTTTTTTAAATTGTTGGTAGGAGACAAACCCTATAGTACCATATTGCCCCACTAAAGAGCTCGTAGTAACATATTACCTCACTAAAGAGCTCGTAGTACCATATTACCCCACTAAAGAGCTCGTAGTACCATATTACCCCACTAAAGAGCTTGTAGTACCATATTGCCCCACTAAAGAGCTCGTAGTAACATATTACCTCACTAAAGAGCTCGTAGTACCATATTACCCCACTAGAGAGCTCGTAGTAACAAATTACCTCACTAAAGAGCTCGTAGTACCATATTGCCCCACTAAAGAGCTCGTAGTAACATATTACCCCACTAGAGAGCTCATAGTAACATATTACCCCACTAGAGAGCTCGTAGTAACATATTACCCCACTAGAGAGCTTATAGTATCACCCCTTATAGTACCATATTACCCCACTAGAGAGCTCGTAGTAACATATTACACCACTAAAGAGCTCGTAGTACCATATTACCCCACTAGAGAGCTCGTAGTAACATATTACCCCACTAGAGAGCTCATAGTAACATATTACCCCACTAGAGAGCTCGTAGTAACATATTACCCCACTAGAGAGCTTATAGTATCACCCCTTATAGTACCATATTACCCCACTAGAGAGCTCGTAGTAACATATTACACCACTAAAGAGCTCGTAGTACCATATTACCCCACTAGAGAGCTCGTAGTAACATATTGCCAGTACCATATTACCCCACTAGAGAGCTCATAGTGCCAAATTACCCCACTAAAGAGCTCATAGTACCATATTGCCAGTACCATATTACCCCACTAGAGAGCTCATAGTGCCAAATTACCCCAAGAAAGCACTCATAGTACCATATTACCCCACTAGAGAGCTTATAGTACCATATTGCCCCTCTAAAGAGCTCATAGTACCATATTACCCCAGTAGAGAGCTTATAGTACCATATTACCACAACGAAGAGCTTGTAGTACCATATTACCTCACTAGAGAGCTTCCCCAATAAGCTCATATTATCATATTACCCAACTAGAGCGCTCATAGTACCATATTACCCCACTAGAGCACTCATAGTACCACATTACCCCACTAAAGAACTCATAGTACCATATTACCCCACTAGAGCACTCATAGTACCACATTACCCTACTAAAGAACTCATAGTACCATATTACCCAACTAGAGCACTCATAGTACCACATTACCCCACTAAAGAGCTCGTAGTACCACATTACCCCACTTAAGAGCTCATAGTACCATATGACCCAACTAGAGCACTCATAGTACCACATTACCCCACTAAAGAACTCATAGTACCATATTACCCAACTAGAGCACTCATATTACCACATTACCCCACTAAAGAGCTCGTAGTACCATATTACCCCACAAAAGAGCTCATAGTACCATATGACCCAACTAAAGAGCTCATAGTACCACATTACCCCAATAAAGAGCTTATAGTACCATATTACCCCACTAGAGAGCTTGTAGTACCATAAACTGTAAATATGAAGTCGCTCCACATTATCAAATTAATAATCCATAACGATTGATTGCACCACATCATTAAATATTAAGATTAATTAACGTGAATCTTACGAGACAGAAAGTGGTTGAGGTTGTGGATGAAACCGTCCCAGCTCTCCGTTTCTGAGACGGAGAAACTTATCTCCAACTGATTGCCCTTTGGACGAATCATCATCCCTGAAACATGAAAACACATGTCCTCGTTAACCGATAAACGGCTGATTTTTAACCAGCCTTACAACATCCATGAAACACACAAACAAGACTTTGCGTGTTTGTTTTTGTCACCTGGAGTGGCCAGACGGTCCTGCCAGGTAGGTTTGTAGTCATCGAGTGTCAGCAGCATGATGTACATGGTTAGAACGAACATCCCCGCCAGAAACAGATAGAAGATCAGGTAAAAGAGCAGGATCAGACCTGAAGGGGGAGACAACAGGGGAGGGATTATTATACAGTCAAGCACTTTACATCCTCTCCTCCCCCTCCTCTCCTCTAATATCATCTTTATAATCCTCTTGAGTTTAGCCCCGCCCCCTGCTCGCTGACCTACATTCAGTGTGTGTTGGGAGGAGAGGAGAAGAGGGGGAGGGTATAATCTCTCAGTCTGTCTCTTTTTCTCATCTTCTTATTGGTCACTTTTAATTGGCATTACCAGCAGTCAGTTTGCAGTTCTACAGCTTCTATTCTAGAGTCATGCACAGCTTCTATTCTAGAGTCGTGCACATCTTCTATTCTAGAGTCACTGCACATCTTCTATTCTAGAGTCACCTCACATCTTCTATTCTAGAGTCGTGCACATCTTCTATTCTAGAGTCACTGCACATCTTCTATTCTAGAGTCACCTCACATCTTCTATTCTAGAGTCGTGCACATCTTCTATTCTAGAGTCACTGCACATCTTCTATTCTAGAGTCGCTGCACATCTTCTATTCTAGAGACACCTCACATCTTCTATTCTAGAGTCGTGCACATCTTCTATTCTAGAGTCACTGCACATCTTCTATTCTAGAGTCACTGCACGTCTTCTATTCTAGAGTAACCTCACATCTTCTATTCTAGAGTAACCTCACATCTTCTATTCTAGAGTCACTGCACATCTTCTATTCTAGAGTCACTGCACATCTTCTATTCTAGAGTCGTGCACATCTTCTATTCTAGAGTCACTGCACATCTTCTATTCTAGAGTCGTGCACATCTTCTATTCTAGAGTCACTGCACATCTTCTATTCTAGAGTCGTTGCACATCTTCTATTCTAGAGTCGCTGCACATCTTCTATTCTAGAGTCGCTGCACATCTTCTATTCTAGAGTCACTGCACATCTTCTATTCTAGAGTCACTGCACATCTTCTATTCTAGAGTCACCTCACATATTCTATTCTAGAGTCGCCTCACATCTTCTATTCTAGAGTCACCTCACATCTTCTATTCTAGAGTCGCTGCACATCTTCTATTCTAGAGTCACTGCACATCTTCTATTCTAGAGTCACTGCACATCTTCTATTCTAGAGTCACTGCGCATCTTCTATTCTAGAGTCGTGCACATCTTCTATTCTAGAGTCACTGCACATCTTCTATTCTAGAGTCGTGCACATCTTCTATTCTAGAGTCACTGCACATCTTCTATTCTAGAGTCACTGCACATCTTCTATTCTAGAGTCGCTGCACATCTTCTACTCTAGAGTCACTGCACATCTTCTATTCTAGAGTCACTGCGCATCTTCTATTCTAGAGTCACTGCACATCTTCTATTCTAGAGTCACTGCACATCTTCTATTCTAGAGTCGCTGCACATCTTCTATTCTAGAGACGCTGCACATCTTCTATTCTAGAGTCACTGCACATCTTCTATTCTAGAGTCACCTCACATCTTCTATTCTAGAGTCACTGCACATCTTCTATTCTAGAGTCACTGCACATCTTCTATTCTAGAGTCGCTGCACATCTTCTATTCTAGAGTCACTGCACATCTTCTATTCTAGAGTCACTGCGCATCTTCTATTCTAGAGTCGTGCACATCTTCTATTCTAGAGTCACTGCACATCTTCTATTCTAGAGTCGTGCACATCTTCTATTCTAGAGTCACTGCACATCTTCTATTCTAGAGTCACTGCACATCTTCTATTCTAGAGTCGTGCACATCTTCTATTCTAGAGTCACTGCACATCTTCTATTCTAGAGTCGTGCACATCTTCTATTCTAGAGTCGCTGCACATCTTCTATTCTAGAGTCACTGCACATCTTCTATTCTAGAGTCGTGCACATCTTCTATTCTAGAGTCACTGCACATCTTCTATTCTAGAGTCGCTGCACATCTTCTATTCTAGAGTCACTGCACATCTTCTATTCTAGAGTCACTGCACATCTTCTATTCTAGAGTCACTGCACATCTTCTATTCTAGAGACGCTGCACATCTTCTATTCTAGAGTCGCTGCACATCTTCTATTCTAGAGTCACTGCGCATCTTCTATTCTAGAGTCACTGCACATCTTCTATTCTAGAGTCACCTCACATCTTCTATTCTAGAGTCACTGCACATCTTCTATTCTAGAGTCACTGCACATCTTCTATTCTAGAGTCACTGCACATCTTCTATTCTAGAGTCACTGCACATCTTCTATTCTAGAGTCACTGCGCATCTTCTATTCTAGAGTCACTGCACATCTTCTATTCTAGAGTCACTGCGCATCTTCTATTCTAGAGTCACTGCACATCTTCTATTCTAGAGTCACTGCACATCTTCTATTCTAGAGTCACCTCACATCTTCTATTCTAGAGTCACCTCACATCTTCTATTCTAGAGTCACTGCACATCTTCTATTCTAGAGTCACCTCACATCTTCTATTCTAGAGTCACTGCACATCTTCTATTCTAGAGTCACTGCGCATCTTCTATTCTAGAGTCACTGCACATCTTCTATTCTAGAGTCACTGCACATCTTCTATTCTAGAGTCGCTGCACATCTTCTATTCTAGAGTCGCTGCACATCTTCTATTCTAGAGTCACTGCACATCTTCTATTCTAGAGTCACTGCACATCTTCTATTCTAGAGTCACTGCACGTCTTCTATTCTAGAGTCACTGCACATCTTCTATTCTCAAGTCACCTCACATCTTCTATTCTAGAGTCACCTCACATCTTCTATTCTAGAGTCACTGCACATCTTCTATTCTAGAGTCACTGCGCATCTTCTATTCTAGAGTCACTGCACATCTTCTATTCTCGAGTCACCTCACATCTTCTATTCTAGAGTCACCTCACATCTTCTATTCTAGAGTCACTGCACATCTTCTATTCTCGAGTCACCTCACATCTTCTATTCTAGAGTCACTGCACATCTTCTATTCTAGAGTCACTGCACATCTTCTATTCTAGAGTCGCTGCACATCTTCTATTCTAGAGTCACTGCACATCTTCTATTCTAGAGTCACTGCGCATCTTCTATTCTAGAGTCGTGCACATCTTCTATTCTAGAGTCACTGCACATCTTCTATTCTAGAGTCGTGCACATCTTCTATTCTAGAGTCACTGCACATCTTCTATTCTAGAGTCACTGCACATCTTCTATTCTAGAGTCGTGCACATCTTCTATTCTAGAGTCACTGCACATCTTCTATTCTAGAGTCGTGCACATCTTCTATTCTAGAGTCGCTGCACATCTTCTATTCTAGAGTCACTGCACATCTTCTATTCTAGAGTCGTGCACATCTTCTATTCTAGAGTCACTGCACATCTTCTATTCTAGAGTCGCTGCACATCTTCTATTCTAGAGTCACTGCACATCTTCTATTCTAGAGTCACTGCACATCTTCTATTCTAGAGTCACTGCACATCTTCTATTCTAGAGACGCTGCACATCTTCTATTCTAGAGTCGCTGCACATCTTCTATTCTAGAGTCACTGCGCATCTTCTATTCTAGAGTCACTGCACATCTTCTATTCTAGAGTCACCTCACATCTTCTATTCTAGAGTCACTGCACATCTTCTATTCTAGAGTCACTGCACATCTTCTATTCTAGAGTCACTGCACATCTTCTATTCTAGAGTCACTGCGCATCTTCTATTCTAGAGTCACTGCACATCTTCTATTCTAGAGTCACTGCGCATCTTCTATTCTAGAGTCACTGCACATCTTCTATTCTAGAGTCACTGCACATCTTCTATTCTAGAGTCACCTCACATCTTCTATTCTAGAGTCACCTCACATCTTCTATTCTAGAGTCACCTCACATCTTCTATTCTAGAGTCACTGCACATCTTCTATTCTAGAGTCACTGCGCATCTTCTATTCTAGAGTCACTGCACATCTTCTATTCTCGAGTCACCTCACATCTTCTATTCTAGAGTCACCTCACATCTTCTATTCTAGAGTCACTGCACATCTTCTATTCTCGAGTCACCTCACATCTTCTATTCTAGAGTCACTGCACATCTTCTATTCTCGAGTCACCTCACATCTTCTATTCTAGAGTCACCTCACATCTTCTATTCTCGAGTCACTGCACATCTTCTATTCTAGAGTCACATTCAGCTGTTCACTCACTAGCTGTAAGAAGAAACCAAACACAGTATTAACTTGTTGATGTTTATTTATTTAATCATAATATTCTGAGACCTTTACTAATACAACTAGCCATTGTTTTCATTATTGATTAATCAAACCATTAATCCTTGTAACTTCAATTTAGGATTCATATTATATATAAAGAGTATCAACATTGACATTTATCTATCATCAATATCATTAGAATAGATCATATAGATTGACCTGATAAATGCAGATGTGAAGAAGAGAGAGGTAGAGAGATTATTGTTGATGTTATTATTATAATATTATTATATAGACCTGGGGGAGAGAGGTAGAGAGACCTTCACATTCCACAGAGAGAGAGAGAGCGCGAGAGAACAGGTTGTAATATTGATCATTATTGTTATCATTATTATTATTGTTATCATTATTATATAGACCTGTGCTGAGAGAGACCTTCACATTACACAGAAAACTGGTTGTCATATTGATCATTATTAATATTATTGTTACTATTTCTCTTGTTACTATTGTTATTATTATTGTTACTATTGTTGTTTTTTTTTTACTATCGTTAATAATAATATTATCATTATTATATAGACCGGGAGTGGGTGGGGGGGGATAGAACAAGTTGTAGTATTGATAGTTATTATTGTTATTATCATAATTATTCAGAGAGGCTCAGATAAGATTATTTAAATGAAGGTCGAGAGGCTCAAGGGAGAGAGACGGGCCAGAGGGGGCGGGGCGGACTCACCCCAGCTCGAGGCGGTTCGGCCCAGCAGCTCGTGAGTCCGTGGGTTCCAGAAGAAGTTCCGCCACTCGCTGGAGCCTTTTCGGTCCTCCTCCTTGGTGCCGGACATGATGAAGAAGAGGATGAAGGTGGAGGGCTGCGCGCGATGTTCCGCTGTGACGGCACGAGCCTTCCGCCGCTGCTGCAGATGCTTCGGTTGGAAGACGGTCGGTGAATCGACAAGAGAGACGGAGAGTGAGACCGAGAGTGAGACGGGACGGTGTCACTGCGCTTCACTCCTCCTCCCCCAACTGTGTGACGTCACACCTGCTCTTCTTACACCGCCAATCACAGAGGGGCTTCATCAGGGCAAAGCCCGCCCCCTGCAGACTGTGACGTTTTCGCATATGATGACGTCTCTCACGTGTCACGTGTTTATCACAGTACTATTACTCAATTCAGTTTATTTTGTATAGCCCAGAATCACAAGTGACAACCTCCCCTCAGAGGGCTTTACAATCTGTACACATACGACATCCCTGACCTTTGACCTCACATCGGATCAGGAAAAACCTTTCAGAGTTACAACACATTTAATAAATATGAAATACATTATGAATAATGAGTAGTAGGCATGGACCAAGATCCAGACCTCCACAATCCATGAAACAGAAGGAGGAAGAGAGGAGGGGGGTGCATTTGCAGGGCCATGGCAGGAGGCCTCGTCTGGATGGGGTCCAAGAGACAGGTAGACGGTTTAGAAGTAGAAACCGTTGAAGGTTGTTTATGAGAGTATAAGAGTTTCAGAAAGAGTAAATTACTTCTAATTAATAATTAAAAACAGTTTTTGGGCTTTCTAAATAGTCTATGGTGTTATAAACATATGGGATATACAAACAGCCTTCTGAGTTATAAATGGTCAATTGGTTTTCTAAACAGTATGTGGGTGTTACAGTATACAGTATTACAAACAAACTACAGTGTTATAAACAGTCTGCGCTAAACAATCTGCGCTGTTATAAACAGTCTGCGCTGTTATAAACAGTCTACGGTGTTACAAACAAACTACAGTGTTGTAAACAGTCTGCGCTGTTATAAACAGTCTACGGTGTTACAAACAAACTACAGTGTTGTAAACAGTCTGCGCTGTTATAAACAGTCTATGGTGTTATAAACAGTCTGCGCTGTTATAAACAGTCTACGGTGTTACAAACAAACTACAGTGTTGTAAACAGTCTGCGCTGTTATAAACAGTCTATGGTGTTATAAACAGTCTATGGTGTTATAAACAGTCTGCGCTGTTATAAACAGTCTACGGTGTTACAAACAAACTACAGTGTTGTAAACAGTCTGCGCTGTTATAAACAGTCTATGGTGTTATAAACAGTCTGCGCTGTTATAAACAGTCTGCAGTGTTACAAACAGTCTATGGTGTTATAAACAGTCTGCGCTGTTATAAACAGTCTACGGTGTTACAAACAAACTACAGTGTTGTAAACAGTCTGCGCTGTTATAAACAGTCTATGGTGTTATAAACAGTCTGCGCTGTTATAAACAGTCTATGGTGTTATAAACAGTCTGCGCCGTTATAAACAGTCTATGGTGTTATAAACAGTCTGCGCTGTTATAAACAGTCTACGGTGTTACAAACAAACTACAGTGTTGTAAACAGTCTGCGCTGTTATAAACAGTCTATGGTGTTATAAACAGTCTGCGCCGTTATAAACAGTCTATGGTGTTATAAACAGTCTGCGCTGTTATAAACAGTCTACGGTGTTACAAACAAACTACAGTGTTGTAAACAGTCTGCGCTGTTATAAACAGTCTATGGTGTTATAAACAGTCTGCGCTGTTATAAACAGTCTACGGTGTTACAAACAAACTACAGTGTTGTAAACAGTCTGCGCTGTTATAAACAGTCTACGGTGTTACAAACAAACTACAGTGTTATAAACAGTCTGCGCTGTTATAAACAGTCTGCAGTGTTACAAACAGTCTATGGTGTTATAAACAGTCTGCGCTGTTATAAACAGTCTACGGTGTTACAAACAAACTACAGTGTTGTAAACAGTCTGCGCTGTTATAAACAGTGTTATAAACAGGATACAAACAGTCTTGACCAGTAGGGGGCGGTGTTTAGCTCAGACTAAAGCAAACAGAAGAAGAAGAAGAAGGAGGGGGGGCTGTCAGCAGGCTGAAGACCATTTCAGGTGTTTTAAGGGAACTTTCTGTCTCAGTCTGTATGTTATCTAATCGGTTCACCTGTGCTTCTGTGTGACGTAACCGGATGATAGCTAGCTACACGTTAGCTCTTGAATGCTAACAGCCAGCTTCGCTTCTCCTCCGCTAGCCGTTAGCTTCTAGCCTGAAGGTAAATAGGCTTCTATTATCGGACACGAGTTCATCTGTTGACCTCCATAACCCCTGTCCGACCTCCATGACCTGTTTGACCGTCATCATCAAATAGCGTGAGTCCGTCTCAACACACGGGGAAACCCTAAACCACGACCGGGACTGGGCTGCCCCGGACCGGCAGGAGGCAGCGCCAGTCTCCGTTCAGAAAACAGCGAGTTTAGTGTTCGTCTGCAGAAAGAGATGTCATGCGTTTGTGCTCTTTAAACGGGGTTCAACGTGACGTAATCATTTAGTATTAATGTGGTATTAATGTGGTATTCATTTAGTCTTAATGTAGCATTGATGTAGTATTAATATCGTATTACTGTAGTATTCGTATTGTATTCATATTGTATTAATGTAGTCTTAATATAGTAATACTATAGTATTACTGTTGTATTAATGTAGTATTATTTTAGTATTAATGTAGTATTGATATAGTCTTAATATAGTAATACTATAGTATTACTGTTGTATTAATGTAGTATTATTTTAGTATTAATGTAGTCTTAATATAGTGTTAATATAGTAATACTATAGTATTACTGTAGTATTAATATAGTATTTTGGATTAATAGTGTTAATAGTCTTAATATAGTAATGATGCTGTATTAATATAGTCATAATTTAGTATTATATAGTATTAATGTAGTATTGATATAGTATTATTCTAGTAATATTGTAGTAGTAATAGTCTTTAGAATGTAATAATATAGTCTTAATATAGTAATGATGTAGTAATAATATAGTATTAATGTAGTAATACTGTAGTATTAATAAAGTATTCATGTAGTAATATTGTAGTATTAATATAGTATTACGGTAGTCTTAATATAGTAATAATATAGAATTCATATAGTATTCATGTAGTACTAATATAGTATTAGTGTAGTCTTAATATGTAATAATATAGTATTTATGTAGTATTTCTTTGTATTAATATAGTATTAAACTGTCCAGGTAGAAATCATCACACCTGTCTGATGTTTACTTGTGTGTTTGATCATCAGGTTGCCATGGCGAACAAGACAGACCAGATGCCTTCCCCTGATGAAGGGCTCTCGAAGCCCCTCCCTCGCCGCCCCCCCCGCCGCCGTGCCACTGCAAATGTGGGCAGGCGGGGTCAGAGGGCGAAGAGGCGGGGCCCCGGAGATAAGAGGCGAGGCCAGAGGGAGAAGAGGCGGGGCCAGGAGGAAAAGCAGAAGGGGGTGACGGTAAAGAGGACGTGCAGCGACGGGAAGCGGCGCTGGGATAAAAAGCATTACTGCGTCTTCTGTCGGCGGCCGCAGGTGAAGATCGCTCGTCACCTGCTCACCAAACATGCCGAACAACAGGAAGTGGCGGCCGCCAGCGAGCTGCCCACAGGCTCCAAACAACGCCACCTGCTGCTGGAGCACTTACGCTGCAGGGGCAACTACATGCACAACATCGAGGTTCGTTCACCTGTTTACCTGTCTCCCTTCTAGCCTGTCTGTTCACCTGTCTACCTGTCTGTTCACCTAGTTACCTGTCGGTCTACTAACCTGTCTGTTCACCTAGTTACCTGTCGGTCTACTAACCTGTCTGTTCACCTAGTTACCTGTTGGCTTACTAATCTGCCAGTTTACCTATTTACCTGTCTGCTCCTCACCTGTTTGTTTACCTGTCTGTCTGTTTACCTATTTACCTTTCTGCTCCTAACCTGTTTGTTTGTTCATCTGTCTGTCTGTTCACCTGTTTACCTGTCTGTCTAACCACCAGTTTACCTGACTTCCTGTCTGTCTACCTGTCCCTCAGGTGATCAGACAGGGCACTGGAGAGATTGTCCCGTGGCGTCAGCCCTCCGAGGACGTGGATGCGAGGAACTACCTCCCCTGCCCGCTCTGCCTTGGTTTCTTCCTTCGCGCTGATCTCTGGAAACATCAAGCCTCGTGTCGAAAGAAGCTGACCTCTGACCCCTCCAAAGACTCCTCCGCAGCAGCATCAGAGGACAAGGACACAACCTCTGACTCCACAGGAAAGTCTGCCTGTGATCCAGTGGTCGACAGGACCGACGAGTCCACAGAGGATCCACCTTCTGACCTCTCGGGAGACGCGACCACAACGGACCAAACCGGGACATCTGAGACGGGGACCAAGCGGCTCATGACCTCTGACCTCATTGTGGTTCAGAATGTGACCTCGGACCCAGGGGCGGACCAGCCAAGGAAGCGCAGCAGGGTCCAAGCAGCAGCATCCCGCCTCCTTCCAATTTCCAGCGGAGCATCTGAGAGCTGCAGTGAAGTCCTCCACCGCATGAACCAGGACCACGTCTCACACCAGGTCTGTACACCTATCGACCTGTCCAACCCTGTACCCTAACCCTCTGTCTCCCTACCTATCTCGGTGCTGACCTCGCTATTCCTCGCTCTGTCCAGGTCAAATCTGATTGGTTGATCTGTAAATATGGAAACAAGTTAATGGGGAACCAAGATGGCAGCCAGAGGAGGTACGACTACATCAGTCAGAAGCTGAGGGAGCTCGGCAGGTTCCTCCTGGCCGCTAAATCTCTGGACTCTGGCGTCCAGAACCTGCAGGACCTTCTGTCTCCAGGCCGCCTCAGCCTGTCTTTGGCCGCTGCCAGAAAGGCGTCTGGATACCGATGGAACCGCCCTCCACTGGCGGTGAAGACCACGTTAAAAACGGTTTGTGAAATTGCAATCGGAGAAAGTCTGCAGGACGGAGACTGGGAGGCTGCGGCCAAGACCACAGACTTCTACCACCTGCTGGGGAGGGAATGGGACAACCTGGGACTGCTGCACCCCGACCCTAACACAGGTAACACCGGTCTGGTTACAAGTCATTTAGCTAAACTTTGTCCTGGAGTTTGAACTGTGACTATCTGTTGGGGGTCCGGTTTTATACCAAACCATTGAGGATCCCCATCACTGAGTCTTGTGGGGAAGCGAGCAATCCAGCAGACTGCTTTGTGACCTTTCTAGCCACTGCAGGAGGAGCCAAGCTAAAGAAACGATTGGTCCATTCTAGAAGTGAGAAGTGTAAAGAGCAGTCTGAGCCCAGACTAGAGGGTGAGTCATGATCAAACCTCAAAACCTCAAACCCTAAACCTGACCCCTGATGACGACCCTTCATCAGAATACGTAATGACTTTAGTTGTCCACTTAATGGGTCTGTTTGACCTCGTCTTTCTCTGTAGTTTCATCTCAGAACAGTAACAGACCACCAGAGTCCAGGCTGCAGACTCCTATTACAGGTGGGTCCTCCTGGACTACAAGTGTATCACTGAATTATGTTCAGAACCCTTTTGTCTCATCACCTTTCTGTCTTTCAGTCCCTGCGGCTCCTGGGAAGGTCCAACGTCGCCCATGGTCTTCTGCAGAGAAGGAGGCGGTCTGGAGACAGTTGGGAGTCCACGTGCTGGTCCAGTCAGTACCGGGGAAGGAGGTCTGTCAGCGTTGCCTGGACCTGGAACCTGTCCTCAGAGGGCGACACTGGAAAGACATCAAGAACCAGGTCCACAACCAGATCCAGAGCCAAAAGAAGCAGCAGTTCCATGCCCAGATGGATCTTCAGGAGAACCAGGAACAGCGAGACCTGATCCAGAACCAAAAGAAGCAGCAGCAGTACCAAGCCAACATGGACCAACAGGGCAAGGACCACACCCAAAACCAAAAGAAACAGCACTACCAGGCCCAGATGGACCACCAAGACCAGGACAACATTCACAATAAGAAGAAACCGCAGTACCCTACCCAGTTGGACCACCTACAGATTCACAAAAAGCATCTGTGCCATGCTAGACTAGACCACCAGGACCATATTCAGATCCATAAAAAACAGCTGTATCAAATGGGCCAGCAGAACCAGGGCCTGCAGACCGCCCTGGACCGGGACACTTCTATACTGACAGGTACACCTTATGGACCCGATGGGTCACATCAAGCCCTTGGACAGTCGCTGCTGGAGCGGGACCCCACTATTAGTCCATACTCACTTCCACACAGGACTCTGGGTCCTCACGTGGACGAGCTGTTGTCCAGGACAGAGTGGACTGATGAGTCTTTGGCCCAGCACTACTCAATTAGCAGGCAGCTAGACCGGAACCTGCTCCAGGATGCAGCCCCCGGACCTCCGCCCAATTCACACTCTGGACTTGTGCACTTCTGATGGACAGACCCACAAGGGTCCACTAATGATGAGGTCTCCTTCAGATACAGTTAAATGCATCAATCTGGTGAAGTTTGAGAGGACTGAAGAACCTCATGCTCGTTTAGGATTCCCAAATACTGTACTTAAGTAACATTTTGAGGTACTTCTACTTTACTTGAGTATTTCCATTGTATGTAACTTTATATTTGTACTCTAAATTTCAGAGGAATATATTGTACTTTAAATATATTGTACTTTAAACTTTAAAGTAGTATTGTACTTTAAACTTCATTTGACAATATTAGTTAAGAGTTAATATTCAGAGTCAATACAAATCAATCACGTCAATTAATAAACTCTGGTTTGTCCTTAAGTCGAATAAAGTCGAATTATACAATACATTATAATTATAATTCAATAATACATACAGTACGTTATCGGAAATGGTTCAAGATGCATCAAGTAGTACTTTTACCTTTGGTACTTCAAGTACATTATGACGCCAATACTTTTGTACTTGGGTAACATTTTTTAATGTTACTTGTATTTTTACACAGTTTTCTAGTAAATAATTTAATCATGAACACCTTTGTTGTATTTAAATATGAAGTGATGACACGGCAAAGGAGTCCCACTCAAAGTATGGTGAACCAGGGAGGTCTTTGTTTCACGACGCTCTGGTCTCTGGTGGGTTCCTGTCCTCGCTTGAGACCAGTTAACAGGGTTCTCTGGTGGACAGAGAACAGAGGGCACCAAGTTAAAGGCCACAGGAAGCAGCAAGATCTGGGTTTCTGTGACGATGACTCAACCATAGAAAGACATTCAGCCTCATTGAGAAGTGAAAACACATTTGATGTTCATTACGAAACTGTGGCAGGACACAATAGATGTTGGTAGTCTGCTACTGTCGAGTTCCTAGGTGTTTTGAGTAAAACGTTTTATATATATATATATATATATATATATATATATATATATCATTATTATTATTATTAGGGTCCGAGCGACTGACAAAGTCAGTCCGAGAGGACCCTATTGAAATTGCTAGGATTTTTATTATTCTTTTGATTTTAATTTTTGTACATTGGCCGCATTTTTTGGGTATCTGCGGGGCTCGAAAAGTCACCAAAATGGGAAAATAGACGTATGATTTTTTTTTTAGTTACTCTCTAGCGCCCCCTTAAAGTTTGACCGGCGACGCACCTCACCCAGAATGTCCGATTGACCGCCTTTACTACATGCTGGGACCGAATCATACAAACAATCATATCAATCAGATAATTGAAGCCAGATGACCTAGAATATGTCAACCGTTTTTTGATATCTCATTGTGGTAAGGATCTATGGCCCAATGAACCTCTTAGGGGCGTGTCTTGTTTTTCAATGCTCTCTTCAACACTATTGGGACTAAACACTCGATCACCCTAATGTCTGCAGGACATTAGGGTTAGGGTTAGGGTTAACCCTAACCCTAACCCTAATGTGCAAAAGAAACCTTGTGCGATTTGAACTCTAGGGGGCGCTACAATAATTCGCCGGTTTTGGGTGTTTTTCGCTTGTTTTTGTCACTTTTCGACATTATACATTTAAGGTTCTCTCTCACAAAAATGATCCGATCGACTTCAATCTTTTTTCCAGGATGGTATCAATGGTATCAATAGTGATGGGCTCATTGGCTCCAGCTCTGACTGGTCGTGATGAAAATATGATGCCCAGGAAGAGATGTTCACTTTCATAATAAATAAATCTTGTTAGCTTTGTTCTCTCCGGTTCTCCGGTTCCCCATACAGTCCAAAGACAAGCAGCTAAGATGTGAGTGGTTGTGTGTCTATGTGTGTCAGTCCTCTGGTAGTCCACGTGTCCAGGTGTAACCTGTCTTCCCCCAGCTGGGATCAGCCCCCCACCACACTTGATAAGGTGAACTGTCTGAGACATTCAATGTTAAAAACCCAAATCCTAAGGACAGAAGACCAGTTCAACGGTAAGAGGAAAGTAGTCTATCGCCTGTTTCTAAGAGTCTTTCTGTATTTAAAAGCCTGCACAAACAGGTTTAAGTCTCTGTCCAGGTCTGATCAGGTCTGTCGAGGTCTGTTCAGGTATGTCCAGGTCTGTTGAGGTCTGTTCAGGTGTGTCAAGATCTGATCAGTTCTGATCAGGTCTGATAAGGTCTGATCCGGTCTGATCCGTTCAGTTCGACAGGTTTATATAGACAGGTCTGTTCAGGTCTGTTCAGGTCCGTCGAGATCTGATCAGTTCTGATCAAGTCTGTCAAGGTCCTGGTCTTTATAGTCTTGGGGATGTGAGTCAGAGCCAGTGGGGGTCCTGGTCTTTATAGTCCTGGGGATGTCAGAGTCAGTCAATGGGGGTCCTGGTCTTTGTTGATGAACCCGACTGCAGCTGGAAAGAAGCTGTTCTTGTGCGTGATGTCTTGGTCCTGATGGACCGCAGCTTCCTTCCAGAGGGACTCGAACAGTTTGTGTCCAGGGCGAACAAGTCATGGAGGACGGCAGATCCCCCTCTCAGCAGAGCTGATGGTGATGGTGGAGATTGGTGGTGGTGGTGGTGGTGATGGTGGAGATTGGTGGTGGTGATGGTGGTGGTGGTGATGATGGTGGTGATGATGGTGGTGATGGTGGAGATTAGTGGTGGTGGTGGTGATGGTGATGGTGGAGATTAGTGGTGGTGATGGTGGTGATGATGGTGGTGATGGTGGTGGTGATGGTAATGGTGGAGAATGGTGGTGGTGATGGTGGAGATTGGTGGTGGTGATGATGGTGGTGATTGGTGGTGATTGGTGGTGGTGAAGGTGATGGTGGTGATGGAGGTGGTGAAGGTGATGGTGGTAATGGAGGTGGTGATTGGTGGTGGTGGTGATGGTGGAGATTGGTGGTGGTGATGATGGTGGTGATTGGTGGAGATTGGTGGTGGTGATTGGTGGTGGTGGTGATGGTGGAGATTGGTGGTGGTGGTGGTGGTGATGGTGGAGATTGGTGGTGGTGATGGTGGTGATGGTGGAGATTGGTGGTGGTGATGGTGGTGGTGGTGATGATGGTGGTGATGATGGTGGTGATGGTGGAGATTAGTGGTGGTGGTGGTGATGGTGATGGTGGAGATTAGTGGTGGTGATGGTGGTGATGATGGTGGTGATGGTGGTGGTGATGGTAATGGTGGAGAATGGTGATGGTGGAGATTGGTGGTGGTGATGATGGTGGTGATTGGTGGTGATTGGTGGTGGTGAAGGTGATGGTGGTGATGGAGGTGGTGAAGGTGATGGTGGTGATGGAGGTGGTGATTGGTGGTGGTGGTGATGGTGGAGATTGGTGGTGGTGATGATGGTGGTGATTGGTGGAGATTGGTGGTGGTGAAGGTGATGGTGGTGAAGGTGATGGTGGTGATGGAGGTGGTGGTGGTGATGGTGGTGATTGGTGGTGATTGGTGGTGGTGAAGGTGATGGTGGTGAAGGTGATGGTGGTGATGGAGGTGGTGATTGGTGGTGGTGGTGATGGTAGAGATTGGTGGTGGTGAAGGTGATGGTGGTGAAGGTGATGGTGGTGATGGAGGTGGTGGTGGTGATGGTGGTGATTGGTGGTGATTGGTGGTGGTGAAGGTGATGGTGGTGATGGAGGTGGTGATTGGTGGTGGTGGTGATGGTGGAGATTGGTGGTGGAGATTGGTGGTGGTGATTGGTGGTGGTGAAGGTGATGGTGGTGATGGAGGTGGTGATTGGTGGTGGTGGTGATGGTGGAGATTGGTGGTGGTGAAGGTGATGGTGGTGATGGAGGTGGTGATTGGTGGTGGTGGTGGTGATGGTGGAGATTGGTGGTGGAGATTGGTGGTGGTGATTGGTGGTGGTGAAGGTGATGGTGGTGATGGAGGTGGTGATTGGTGGTGGTGGTGATGGTGGAGATTGGTGGTGGTGAAGGTGATGGTGGTGATGGTGGTGGTGATGGTGATGATGGTGGTGGTGGTGAAGGTGATGGTGGTGGTATCGATGGTAGTGACTCAATGATGGCGGTGTAGAAGTGCACCATCATGGTCTTTGGCAGATTGAACCTTTAGCTCCATCACCAAGAACATCCTCTGCTGAGCCTTCTTAGTGATGGAGCTGAAGTTCTGGGCTCTGGTGGAGCCAGGACGCAGAAGGACTCGTAGAGGGTGGTGTTCTTATGAACAATGAAATAAATAAATCCACGTGATCAGGATGTAATCATAACGTGAACTCCTCGTGTCCGTGCACGCACTAAAACCCAGGCTCGTTCCCGACATGTTTCGTCATGAGCTCTGATTGGCCGAGAGGATTCCACCCACGACGGATGGTCTGGTACGCATGCGCAGTAGTAAAGGGAGGGGGCTCGTGTTTGTAAAGTTTAGGGGGTAGTTTATATTTCACTAAGAAAGATCCATTCTTATTTCCTGCTGGCAGGCTCCTCAACGGACAGGCAGACAGGCAGGCAGGCAGGCAGACAGACAGGCAGGCAGACAGGCAGGCAGGCAGGCAGACAGGCAGGAGAAGTTCTGACATCCAGGCGGAGACACCGGGACTTCGCAGCACTTTAAGCCGGGCCGAGTGGCCTCAGCGCCGGCATGAAGGTGGAGTTCGCCCCGCTGAACGTCCCGCTGCGGAGGAGGCTGCAGACCGCCGCCACGCTACAGTGGGTCTTCTCCTTCCTGGCTTTAGGTAACCTGTCTCTGTCTGTCTGACCGCCTGTCTGTCGTTCTAAACAAGATTATTAGCATCATATTCCACTCATGATATTAGTGTTACTATTTAAACCAATTGATGAAGATGATGCTGTGATGAAGAAGCATTCATGTGAACTTTGACCTGTTACTGCTGCTAACACAGGTCACATGACTGCTTCTTCATCACCTCGTAACCCGTCCAGCCGACTCATCACCTACAGGGAACAATTCAGGGTTAAGTGTCTTGCTCAAGGACACATCGATAGGGCGGGGATTGAACCACCAACCTCCTGATTGAAAGACAGACCTGCTAACACTGACCCACAGTCGCCCCTACATGACATCATTCACACCCTGATAGGAGGAGCTAAGGTTCCACCTGTCCATCAGGAGTAACTAACATTCACACCCTGATGGGAGGAGCTAAGGTTCCACCTGTCCATCAGGAGTAACTAGCATTCACACCCTGATGGGAGGAGCTAAGGTTCCACCTGTCCATCAGGAGTAACTAACATTCATACACTGATGGGAGGAGCTAAGGTTCCACGTGTCCATCAGGAGTAACTAACATTCACACCCTGATGGGAGGAGCTAATTTTCCACCTGTCCATCAGGAGTAACTAACATTCATACACTGATGGGAGGAGCTAAGGTTCCACGTGTCCATCAGCAGTAACTAACATTCATACCCTGATGGGAGGAGCTAAGGTTCCACCTGTCCATCAGCAGTAACTAACATTCACACCCTGATGGGAGGAGCTAAGGTTCCACCTGTCCATCAGGAGTAACTAACATTCATACCCTGATGGGAGGAGCTAAGTTTCCACCTGTCCATCAGGAGTAACTAACATTCATACACTGATGGGAGGAGCTAAGGTTCCACGTGTCCATCAGCAGTAACTAACATTCACACCCTGATGGGAGGAGCTAAGGTTCCACCTGTCCATCAGGAGTAACTAACATTCATACCCTGATGGGAGGAGCTAAGTTTCCACCTGTCCATCAGGAGTAACTAACATTCATACACTGATGGGAGGAGCTAAGGTTCCACCTGTCCATCAGGAGTAACTAACATTCACACCCTGATAGGAGGAGCTAAGGTTCCACCTGTCCATCAGGAGTAACTAACATTCACACCCTGATGGGAGGAGCTAAGTTTCCACCTGTCCATCAGGAGTAACTAACATTCACACCCTGATGGGAGGAGCTAAGGTTCCACTTGTCCATCAGCAGTAACTAACATTCACACCCTGATGGGAGGAGCTAAGGTTCCACCTGTCCATCAGCAGTAACTAACATTCATACCCTGATGGGAGGAGCTAAGGTTCCACGTGTCCATCAGCAGTAACTAACATTCACACCCTGATAGGAGGAGCTAAGGTTCCACCTGTCCATCAGCAGTAACTAACATTCATACCCTGATGGGAGGAGCTAAGGTTCCACGTGTCCATCAGCAGTAACTAACATTCACACCCTGATGGGAGGAGCTAAGGTTCCCCCTGTCCATCAACAGTAACTAACATTCACACCCTGATGGGAGGAGCTAAGGTTCCACGTGTCCATCAGCAGTAACTAACATTCACACCCTGATGGGAGGAGCTAAGGTTCCACGTGTCCATCAGCAGTAACTAACATTCACACCCTGAGGGGAGGAGCTAAGGTTCCACCTGTCCATCAGCAGTAGTTAACATTGACACCCTGATGGGAGGAGCTAAGGTTCCCCCTGTCCATCAGCAGTAACTAACATTCACACCCTGATGGGAGGAGCTAAGGTTCCACCTGTCCATCAGCAGTAACTAACATTCACACCCTGATGGGAGGAGCTAAGGTTCCACCTGTCCATCAGCAGTAACTAACATTCACACCCTGATGGGAGGAGCTAAGGTTCCACCTGTCCATCAGCAGTAACTAACATTCACACCCTGATGGGAGGAGCTAAGGTTCCACCTGTCCATCAGCAGTAGTTAACATTGACACACCATAGAACAGCTGCGGGAGACATTTTGGGGTTAAGTGTCTTGCTCAAGGACATATGGACAAGCAGAGTTGGGGATCGAACCGCCGACCCTGCTCACCACTGAGCCACAGACGCTAATGGAAGTGTACAAAACAATCACTCCCCCATGTGGCACAGCTTTGACAACCTAACCCTGACCCGCAGTCAAACGACTGCGATCAATGACCTGATCAATGACATGATCAATGACCTGATCAGTGACATGATCAATGACCTGATCAGTGACCTGATCAATGACCTGATCAATGACCTGATCAATGACCTGATGAATGACCTGATCAATGACCTGATCAGTGACCTGATCAATGACCTGATCAGTGACCTGATCAATGACCTGATGAATGACCTGATCAATGACCTGATCAGTGACCTGATCAATGACCTGATCAGTGACCTGATCAATGACCTGATGAATGACCTGATCAATGACCTGATCAGTGACCTGATGAATGACCTGATCAATGACCTGATCAGTGACCTGATCAATGACCTGATCAATGACCTGATGAATGACCTGATCAATGACCTGATCAGTGACCTGATCAGTGACCTGATCAATGACCTGATCAATGACCTGATCAATGACCTGATGAATGCTTTCGTAAATCTGTCTGTCTCTCAGCTCAGTGCTGTCTTGCTGCCTTCGTGCTCTTGGCTCTCTCTGATTGGTGGACTGTGGCCCTGCTGTATGCTGGTTGGCTGTGGCTGGACTGGGACACGCCCACATGCGGGGGTCGGAGGTCACAGTGGGTCAGAAGCTGGAGCATCTGGGACTACTTCAGGGACTACTTCCCTCTGACTGTGAGGATTATTGATCTGATCGATCGGCACTGAGGAGATCAATAAACCAGATCAGGCTGATGATTGATTATTGATTTTGTGTCTCCAGCTGATTAAATCTGTCGATCTGGAGCCAAAGAAAAACTACATCTTTGGATTTCATCCACATGGTGAGAAAGAGAGCTGTCTGTCTGTCTGTCTGTCTCTCAGGTGTGCTGGTAGCCGTGTTGACCTGTCTGTCTGTCTGTCTCTCAGGTGTGCTGGTAGCCGTGTTGACCTGTCTGTCTGTCTGTCTGTCTCTCAGGTGTGCTGGTAGCCGTGTTGACCTGTCTGACTGTACCTGTCTGTCTCTCAGGTGTGCTGGTAGCCGTGTTGACCTGTCTGACTGTACCTGTCTGTCTCTCAGGTGTGCTGGTAGCCGTGTTGACCTGTCTGACTGTACCTGTCTGTCTCTCAGGTGTGCTGGTAGCCGTGTTGACCTGTCTGACTGTACCTGTCTGTCTCTCAGGTGTGCTGGTAGCCGTGTTGACCTGTCTGACTGTACCTGTCTGTCTCTCAGGTGTGCTGGTAGCCGTGTTGACCTGTCTGACTGTACCTGTCTGTCTCTCAGGTGTGCTGGTAGCCGTGTTGACCTGTCTGACTGTACCTGTCTGTCTCTCAGGTGTGCTGGTAGCCGTGTTGACCTGTCTGACTGTACCTGTCTGTCTCTCAGGTGTGCTGGTAGCCGTGTTGACCTGTCTGACTGTACCTGTCTGTCTCTCAGGTGTGCTGGTAGCCGTGTTGACCTGTCTGACTGTACCTGTCTGTCTCTCAGGTGTGCTGGTAGCCGTGTTGACCTGTCTGACTGTACCTGTCTGTCTCTCAGGTGTGCTGGTAGCCGTGTTGACCTGTCTGACTGTACCTGTCTGTCTCTCAGGTGTGCTGGTAGCCGTGTTGACCTGTCTGACTGTACCTGTCTGTCTCTCAGGTGTGCTGGTAGCCGTGTTGACCTGTCTGACTGTACCTGTCTGTCTCTCAGGTGTGCTGGTAGCCGTGTTGACCTGTCTGACTGTACCTGTCTGTCTCTCAGGTGTGCTGGTAGCCGTGTTGACCTGTCTGACTGTACCTGTCTGTCTCTCAGGTGTGCTGGTAGCCGTGTTGACCTGTCTGACTGTACCTGTCTGTCTCTCAGGTGTGCTGGTAGCCGTGTTGACCTGTCTGACTGTACCTGTCTGTCTCTCAGGTGTGCTGGTAGCGGGGGCGTTTGGGAACTTCTGTACGGAGGCGACCGGTTTCTCTCGTCTGTTTCCTGGACTCAGGTCTCACCTTCTGATGCTGCCGTTCTGGTTCAGGGTCCCTGTCTTCAGGGACTACATCATGTGTGGAGGTACACACCTGTCTGTCTGTCTGTCTGTCTGTCTGTCTGTCGGAAGGGACTCAGCAGTCAGAGACAGATGAAAACATTTATGCTTTTAAGTATCATATATGTATATATAATATAGGTTATTTTATTCATATTATTGTTTATTAATATAAATAGTAGAACCAAAAGCAGTTTCAGGTCTGAAAGAGGTTATGGGTTAAGGTTTCTCAATCAGCTGTTTGGACAGAGTCAACACAGGGTTAAAGGTCAGAGCAGGAGGAGGCAGAGAGCTGCTCTCTGATTGGCTGTCCGTTTCATCATTGATCCTTACATGATGACTGAGACTCAGAGATAACGGCTTCCTGTTTGGTTTCCAGTTTTCTCCTTCGAGTGACGCCTCTCTGCTCTCTGAGCTCAGGTTAGTCACCTGTGTCATGTGACACCTGGTGGACAGACTGTAGAACTGCACCAATAGCACGATGAATCAAACCTGTCTGTCTACCAGGCCTAGTGTCCAGCTGTAAGTCCAGCCTGTCTTTATAAACCTGTCTGTCTGTCACCTGTCTGTCTACCAGGCCTAGTGTCCAGCTGTAAGTCCAGCCTGTCTTTATAAACCTGTCTGTCTGTCACCTGTCTGTCTACCAGGCCTAGTGTCCAGCTGTAAGTCCAGCCTGTCTTTATAAACCTGTCTGTCTGTCACCTGTCTGTCTGCCAGGACTAGTGTCCAGCTTGTCTTTATAAACCTGTCTGTTTGTCACCTGTCTGTCTGCCAGGCCTAGTGTCCAGCTGTAAGTCCAGCCTGTCTTTATAAACCTGTCTGTCTGTCACCTGTCTGTCTACCAGGCCTAGTGTCCAGCTTGTCTTTATAAACCTGTCTGTCTGTCACCTGTCTGTCTGCCAGGCCTAGTGTCCAGCTGTAAGTCCAGCCTGTCTTTATAAACCTGTCTGTCAGTCACCTGTCTGTCTACCAGGCCTAGTGTCCAGCTGTAAATCCAGCCTGTCTTTATAAACCTGTCTGTCTGTCACCTGTCTGTCTACCAGGCCTAGTGTCCAGCTGTAAGTCCAGCCTGTCTTTATAAACCTGTCTGTCTGTCACCTGTCTGTCTACCAGGCCTAGTGTCCAGCTGTAAATCCAGCCTGTCTTTATAAACCTGTCTGTCTGTCACCTGTCTGTCTGCCAGGACTTGTGTCCAGCTGTAAGTCCAGCTTGTCTTTATAAACCTGTCTGTCTGTCACCTGTCTGTCTGCCAGGACTTGTGTCCAGCTGTAAGTCCAGCTTGTCTTTATAAACCTGTCTGTCTGTCACCTGTCTGTCTACCAGGCCTAGTGTCCAGCTTGTCTTTATAAACCTGTCTGTTTGTCACCTGTCTGTCTGCCAGGCCTAGTGTCCAGCTGTAAGTCCAGCCTGTCTTTATAAACCTGTCTGTCTGTCACCTGTCTGTCTACCAGGCCTAGTGTCCAGCTTGTCTTTATAAACCTGTCTGTCTGTCACCTGTCTGTCTACCAGGCCTAGTGTCCAGCTATAAGTCCAGCCTGTCTTTATAAACCTGTCTGTCTGTCACCTGTCTGTCTGCCAGGACTAGTGTCCAGCTTGTCTTTATAAACCTGTCTGTCTGTCACCTGTCTGTCTGCCAGGCCTAGTGTCCAGCTGTAAGTCCAGCCTGTCTTTATAAACCTGTCTGTCTGTCACCTGTCTGTCTGCCAGGCCTAGTGTCCAGCTGTAAGTCCAGCCTGTCTTTATAAACCTGTCTGTCTGCCAGGACTAGTGTCCAGCTTGTCATTATAAACCTGTCTGTCTGTCACCTGTCTGTCTGCCAGGACTAGTGTCCAGCTATAAGTCCAGCCTGTCTTTATAAACCTGTCTGTCTGTCACCTGTCTGTCTGCCAGGACTAGTGTCCAGCTTGTCTTTATAAACCTGTCTGTCTGTCACCTGTCTGTCTGCCAGGCCTAGTGTCCAGCTGTAAGTCCAGCCTGTCTTTATAAACCTGTCTGTCTGCCAGGACTAGTGTCCAGCTTGTCTTTATAAACCTGTCTGTCTGTCACCTGTCTGTCTACCAGGCCTAGTGTCCAGCTATAAGTCCAGCCTGTCTTTATAAACCTGTCTGTCTGTCACCTGTCTGTCTGCCAGGACTAGTGTCCAGCTTGTCTTTATAAACCTGTCTGTCTGTCACCTGTCTGTCTGCCAGGCCTAGTGTCCAGCTGTAAGTCCAGCCTGTCTTTATAAACCTGTCTGTCTGTCACCTGTCTGTCTGCCAGGCCTAGTGTCCAGCTGTAAGTCCAGCCTGTCTTTATAAACCTGTCTGTCTGCCAGGACTAGTGTCCAGCTTGTCATTATAAACCTGTCTGTCTGTCACCTGTCTGTCTGCCAGGACTAGTGTCCAGCTTGTCTTTATAAACCTGTCTGTCTGTCACCTGTCTGTCTGCCAGGCCTAGTGTCCAGCTGTAAGTCCAGCCTGTCTTTATAAACCTGTCTGTCTGTCACCTGTCTGTCTACCAGGCCTAGTGTCCAGCTGTAAGTCCAGCTTGTCTTTATAAACCTGTCTGTCTGTCACCTGTCTGTCTACCAGGCCTAGTGTCCAGCTGTAAATCCAGCCTGTCTTTATAAACCTGTCTGTCTGTCACCTGTCTGTCTGCCAGGACTAGTGTCCAGCTTGTCTTTATAAACCTGTCTGTCTGTCACCTGTCTGTCTGCCAGGCCTAGTGTCCAGCTGTAAGTCCAGCCTGTCTTTATAAACCTGTCTGTCTGTCACCTGTCTGTCTACCAGGCCTAGTGTCCAGCTTGTCTTTATAAACCTGTCTGTCTGTCACCTGTCTGTCTACCAGGCCTAGTGTCCAGCTGTAAATCCAGCCTGTCTTTATAAACCTGTCTGTCTGTCACCTGTCTGTCTGCCAGGACTAGTGTCCAGCTTGTCTTTATAAACCTGTCTGTTTGTCACCTGTCTGTCTGCCAGGCCTAGTGTCCAGCTTGTCTTTATAAACCTGTCTGTTTGTCACCTGTCTGTCTGCCAGGCCTAGTGTCCAGCTGTAAGTCCAGCCTGTCTTTATAAACCTGTCTGTCTGTCACCTGTCTGTCTACCAGGCCTAGTGTCCAGCTTGTCTTTATAAACCTGTCTGTCTGTCACCTGTCTGTCTACCAGGCCTAGTGTCCAGCTGTAAGTCCAGCCTGTCTTTATAAACCTGTCTGTCTGTCACCTGTCTGTCTGCCAGGACTAGTGTCCAGCTTGTCTTTATAAACCTGTCTGTCTGTCACCTGTCTGTCTGCCAGGCCTAGTGTCCAGCTGTAAGTCCAGCCTGTCTTTATAAACCTGTCTGTCTGTCACCTGTCTGTCTACCAGGCCTAGTGTCCAGCTGTAAATCCAGCCTGTCTTTATAAACCTGTCTGTCTGTCACCTGTCTGTCTGCCAGGCCTAGTGTCCAGCTGTAAGTCCAGCCTGTCTTTATAAACCTGTCTGTCTGCCAGGACTAGTGTCCAGCTTGTCATTATAAACCTGTCTGTCTGTCACCTGTCTGTCTGCCAGGACTAGTGTCCAGCTTGTCTTTATAAACCTGTCTGTCTGTCACCTGTCTGTCTGCCAGGCCTAGTGTCCAGCTGTAAGTCCAGCCTGTCTTTATAAACCTGTCTGTCTGTCACCTGTCTGTCTACCAGGCCTAGTGTCCAGCTTGTCTTTATAAACCTGTCTGTCTGTCACCTGTCTGTCTACCAGGCCTAGTGTCCAGCTGTAAATCCAGCCTGTCTTTATAAACCTGTCTGTCTGTCACCTGTCTGTCTGCCAGGACTAGTGTCCAGCTTGTCTTTATAAACCTGTCTGTCTGTCACCTGTCTGTCTGCCAGGCCTAGTGTCCAGCTGTAAGTCCAGCCTGTCTTTATAAACCTGTCTGTCTGTCACCTGTCTGTCTACCAGGCCTAGTGTCCAGCTTGTCTTTATAAACCTGTCTGTCTGTCACCTGTCTGTCTACCAGGCCTAGTGTCCAGCTGTAAATCCAGCCTGTCTTTATAAACCTGTCTGTCTGTCACCTGTCTGTCTGCCAGGACTAGTGTCCAGCTTGTCTTTATAAACCTGTCTGTCTGTCACCTGTCTGTCTGCCAGGCCTAGTGTCCAGCTGTAAGTCCAGCCTGTCTTTATAAACCTGTCTGTCTGTCACCTGTCTGTCTACCAGGCCTAGTGTCCAGCTTGTCTTTATAAACCTGTCTGTCTGTCACCTGTCTGTCTACCAGGCCTAGTGTCCAGCTGTAAATCCAGCCTGTCTTTATAAACCTGTCTGTCTGTCACCTGTCTGTCTGCCAGGACTAGTGTCCAGCTTGTCTTTATAAACCTGTCTGTCTGTCACCTGTCTGTCTACCAGGCCTAGTGTCCAGCTGTAAATCCAGCCTGTCTTTATAAACCTGTCTGTCTGTCACCTGTCTGTCTGCCAGGACTAGTGTCCAGCTTGTCTTTATAAACCTGTCTGTCTGTCACCTGTCTGTCTACCAGGCCTAGTGTCCAGCTGTAAGTCCAGCCTGTCTTTATAAACCTGTCTGTCTGTCACCTGTCTGTCTGCCAGGACTAGTGTCCAGCTTGTCTTTATAAACCTGTCTGTCTGTCACCTGTCTGTCTACCAGGCCTAGTGTCCAGCTGTAAGTCCAGCCTGTCTTTATAAACCTGTCTGTCTGTCACCTGTCTGTCTACCAGGACTAGTGTCCAGCTTGTCTTTATAAACCTGTCTGTCTGTCACCTGTCTGTCTACCAGGCCTAGTGTCCAGCTGTAAGTCCAGCCTGTCTTTATAAACCTGTCTGTCTGTCACCTGTCTGTCTACCAGGCCTAGTGTCCAGCTTGTCTTTATAAACCTGTCTGTCTGTCACCTGTCTGTCTACCAGGCCTAGTGTCCAGCTTGTCTTTATAAACCTGTCTGTCTGTCACCTGTCTGTATACCACATGCTCATTTTATTTAATTTAAGTTTAACATTATCCAAATACAAACAGTTACATGTCATATCCTTCCTCAACATCACAAACATTAATCTGGCTGACCTCACAACAGGCAATGACAGTTTCCCCATCATCACCCCCCCACACGCCCTGGATCATCTGGTTAATCTTTACAATGATAGTCTCCGTACTCTGCTGAACTCACTTGCTCCCCTCAAAACCCGGACTGTCTCATTCCCCCACTCTGCCCCCTGGTTCTCCCCTCAGCTCCGCCAGTTGAAAGCCAAGGGTCGTCAGTTGGAGAGGCTTTTCACCAAAACCGGACTCACGATCCATAAACAGATGCACCATGCCCACATCCTCCTCTACAAAGATGCCCTCTCCTCAGCCAAATCACAATTCTTTACTGACAAAATCACTGCTGGTGCTGGGAACACCAGGACCCTTTTCTCTGTGGTCAACAATTCATTCCGCCCCCCAGATTCCCTTCCCCCTCACTTCTACTCCACGGAAAACCGTAACTCCTTAATGTCATTTTTTAACACTAAAATAACTACCATCCATCAGCAACTGACCCCTCATACGTCCAGCTGTCCTTCTACTTTTGTTCCCCCCCCGTCTCTGTACCTCTCTCCTGCTTCCAACTCCCCTCTGCCATCGTTTTATCAAAACTCATCCAGACTTCCAAGCCATCCACCTGCCAACTCGACCCCCTCCCATCCTCCCTGGTTATAGCCTCCCTCCCCTCTCTGCTACCCCTGATAACGGCCATCATCCATTCCTCCCTCACCTCTGGTTCTGTCCCATCACCTCTCAAATCCGCTGCTGTTACTCCAATTCTCAAGAAACCTGGTTTAGACCCCAACATTTTCAATAACCTCCGTCCCATTTCCAACCTACCATTTCTCTCTAAAATCTTAGAAAAAACAGTGTCATCTCAGATTCAGGCTCACCTCTCAAACAACAATCTCTATGAACAGTTTCAGTCCGGTTTTCGCCCCCGTCACAGCACAGAAACCGCCCTCATCAAGATCTCAAATGACCTCCTCATGGCAGCTGACTCTGGACTACTATCAATCCTCATCCTCCTCGATCTGAGCGCCGCCTTCGACACCATCTCCCACACCATCCTCCTCGACCGTGTAGCCTCCATTGGAATTTCAGATACACCCCTTTCATGGTTTCACTCATATCTCTCTGGCCGTACTCAGTTCATTCAGTTAAAATCATTCACATCACATCCCTCCCTCCTCTCCTCCGGTGTTCCCCAGGGATCTGTCCTTGGTCCTATCCTGTTTATTTTCTACCTCCTCCCACTTGGACTCATTTTCCGCAAACATAATATTCAATTCCACTGTTACGCGGACGACACCCAGCTCTATGTTTCCTCCAAACCCTCTTCCACTTCCCCGCCCCCCTCCCTCTGTGCCTGTTTACAGGAAATAAAAAACTGGTTCACCTCAAACTTCCTCAAATTGAACAGCAATAAAACCGAGGTTGTCCTCATCGGCTCCAAGTCCACTCTCACCAAGCATCCCAGTTTCGCCCTCACAATAGACAACTCCTCGGTCTCCCCCTCCCCTCAGGCTAAGAGTCTGGGTGTCGTCCTCGACAGCACACCGTCATTCCACACTCACATCAACACCACCATCCGGTCTGCCTACTTCCACCTCCGAAATATCAACCGCCTCCGCCCTTCACTCACACCCAACAGCGCCGCAATCCTGGTCCACTCTCTTGTCACCTCCCGCTTGGATTATTGTAATTCCCTCCTCTTTGGTCTCCCCCACAAACTCCTCCATAAACTCCAACTGGTCCAGAACGCTGCTGCCCGCATCATCACCAAGACCCCTTCCATCTCTCACATCACCCCTGTTCTACGACAACTCCACTGGCTCCCCATCAAACACCGCATTGACTTTAAGATCCTCCTCCATGCATTCAAGGCCATCCACAACCTCGCCCCTCCATATCTGTCTCACCTCCTCCAAATCAACATCCCCACCCGGTCTCTCAGGTCTGCCTCCTCCATCAACCTGACTGTCCCCCCAGCTCGTCTGTCCACCATGGGGTCAAGAGCCTTCAGCCCTCTGGAACTCCCTCCCCCCTGACATCAGAAACATTGACTCTATCATTTTATTCAAAACCCACCTTTTCAGGCAGGCCTATGCCTGACGTGTTCCCTCTGGGTTGCTCTGCTGCAGACTGTTCTGCTTTTAACTGCGCTGCTTTTTAAATTGTGTCCGATTTTTAAATATGTTGTACGGCGACCTTGAGTGCCTTGAAAGGCGCCTTATAAAACCAATGTATTATTATTATTATTACCAGGCCTAGTGTCCAGCTTGTCTTTATAAACCTGTCTATCTGTCACCTGTCTGTCTGCCAGGCCTAGTGTCCAGCTGTAAGTCCAGCCTGTCTTTATAA